>NC_136269.1:51093606-51320557 GCF_964187855.1 Myxine glutinosa | reverse complement strand
CCATGAATAGCGCTTGAAACCCAAACCTGTAATTATACTAAACGCCGGCAATGGGAAATCTGGTGGAAATATTTGGGTCTGCCGGAAATCTGGAAACGACCAATAAGTTAAATATTTTGATAGTTTTTACATTGTACTTGATAATGTGAGTTAGTGGACACAGATGGTGCTACTTAAAATGGAGGAACTGAACATAAAAATTGCTGTTGTTCGACAATGGTAAAACATATATATACATAGAAATACCAAGAAATAAAATCCAACCTTGTGTACTCTTGCCTCAAATTCATCTTTTGTTCTCAAATCCAATTTTCTCTGGTATATAATAGAGCAACAACAACAAATTTGACTTCGCTGTTCCAATACTTATGGAGGGCACTGTATGTGCGTATATACAGTGCATTCAGAAAGTATTCAGACCCCTTCACTTTTTTCACATTTTGTTATGTTGCAGCCTTGTGCTGAAATCGTTTATATTCATTTTTTCCCTCATCAATCTACACTCAACACCCCATAATGACAAAGAGAAAACAGGATTTTAGAAAGTTTTGCAAATTTATTAAAAATAAAAAACTGATATATCACATTGACATAAGTATTCAGACCATTTGCTATGACTCTTGAAATTTAGCTCAGGTGCCTCCCATTTCTCTTGATCATCTTTGAGATGTTTCTACACCTTGATTGGAGTCCACCTGTGGTAAATTCAATTGATTGGACATTATTTGTAAAGGCACACACCTGTCTATATAAGGTCTCACAGCTGACAATGCATATCAGAGCAAAAACCAAGCCATGAGGTCGAAGGAACTGCCTGCAGAGCTCAGAGACAGGATTGTGTCGAGGCACAGATCTGGGGAAGCCAACAAAAAAATCTCTGCTGCGTTGAAGGTTCCCAAGAGCACAGTGGCCTCCATAATTCTTAAATGGGAGAAGTTTGGAACAACCAGGACTCTTCCTAGAGCTGGCCGCCCGGCCAAACTGAGCAATCGGGGGAGAAGGGCCTTGGTGACCAAGACCAAGAGGTGACCAAGAACCCGATGGTCACTCTGGCTGAGCTCCAGAGATCCTGTGTGGAGATGGGAGAAACTTCCAGAAGGACAACCATCACTGCAACACTCCACCGATCTGGGCTTTATGGCAGAGTGGCCAGACGGAAGCCTCTCAGTGAATGACACATGAAAGCCCGCTTGGAGTTTGCAAAAAAGCACCTAAAGGACTCTCAGACTGTGAGAAACAAGATTCTGTGGGCTTTCATGTGTCTTTGACTGAGGAGAGGCTTCTGTCTTGCCACTCTGCCATAAACCCCAGACATCATAATGTCATACATGTATATATATATATTTATATATACATATTATATACCAGAAGTAATTTGCAGGAGGTACAGATGGCCACCTCATACTTGCTGCAGCTGACAACTGGGACCACAAGAAGCGAACCATTGATGAAAAGGGAACAACTCGTGCTCTGACCAGAATTATTGTGCAGCGCCACAGTGATCAAGAGAAGCTCTTCCCCCCCCCCCCCCCCTCTCTGCAACTCCCCTCCTCGAACAATACCTCCCTCCAGGAGTGTAGAGTATAGCGACATGTGGTGAGGCTTCGCTCCCCCTTCCATTCGCTCTCTCTCTTCTCTTTCTCCTCTCCTCTGTCTCTCCCCACCCCTCTCCCCACCCCTCTCTCCCAACCCCTCTGTCTGTCTCTCCCCACCCCTTTCTCTCTGTCTGTTTGTCTCTCCCCACCCCTCTCTCTCTCTCTCTGTCTGTCCCCACCCCTCTCTCTCTGTCTGTCCCCACCCCTCTCTCTCTCTGTCCCCACCCCTCTCTCTCTCTCTGTCCCCACCCCTCTGTCTGTCTGTCTGTCTCTTTCCACCCCTCTCTCTGTCTGTCTGTCTCTCCCCACACCTCTCTCTCTCCCCACCCCTCTCTCTCTCTCTCCCCACCCCTCTCTCTCTCCCCACCCCTCTCTCTCTCTCCCCACCCCTCTCTCTCTCTCTCTCCCCACCCCCCTCTCTCTGTCTGTCTGTCTCTCCCCACCCCTTTCTCTCTGTCTGTCCCCACCCCTCTCTCTCTGTCTGTCCCCACCCCTCTCTCTCTGTCTGTCCCCACCCCTCTCTCTGTCTGTCTGTCTCTTTCCACCCCTCTGTCTGTCTGTCTCTCCCCACACCTCTCTCTGTCTGTTTGTCTGTCTCTCCCCACCCCTCTCTCTCTCCCCACCCCTCTCTCTCCCCACCCCTCTCTCTCTCTCTCTCTCTCCCCACCCCTCTCTCTCTCCCCACCCCTCTCTCTCTCCCCACCCCCCTCTCTCTCTCTCCCCACCCCCCTCTCTCTGTCTCTCCCCAACCCTCTCTCTCTGTCTCTCCCCAACCCTCTCTCTCCCCCACCCCTCTCTCTCCTCACTACCCCTCTCTGTCCCCCACCCCTCTCTGTCTCTCTCCCTCACCCCTCTCTGTCTCACCTCACCACTCTCCTACTCCCTTCCTTGGACCACCCCTCCCTCCCAGAGTGTATAGCATACCAACATGTGGTGAGGCTTCGTTCCCCCCTTCCATTCGCCCTCCACCACCCCTTTCTATCTCTTCCCTGTCCCCACACCCCTTTGTCCCCCACCCCACTCTTTCTCCACTACCCATCTCTCTCTCCCACTCCTCTCTGTCTCTCCCCTCCACCCCTCTCCCCTCCACTAACCCTCTCTCACCCCTGCCTCTCTCCATCTCACCACACCCCACCTCCCTCCCAGAGTGTACAGTATGGCGACATGTCACGGGGCTTCACTTCCCCACCCCTCCTTTCTCCCTCCCCTCTATAGAGGCTCGATCGGGCAACCAAGTCATTAGTTTGGTTGCCCAACACAAAAATTCATTTGTCCCGGGCAATCGTTAACGCAGAGCCTTGCTATACAATCAAAAAGCTATTGGAATGACATTCGAGTCCTCCGACATTTTGAACACATCTCGTCAAGCAAGCAGTGTCCATCATTTTGCTCAAAATTCCTTTATTTCCATTAACACCCACAGTCTGGGATCCAGTCACCAAAATTTGAGAGAACCTGACATGGCATGCTATACTTTTTGTTTGTGTTTTTTCTATTAATTTGGACATTAAGGTCCGCTTAATGAGAGGTCTGCTCTGCTGGAAAGCTTGCGAAAAAATTTGTGGCCATTTTCGTATATGCGCCCTTTATTTTTTGACCGAAAAATGTGAGACGTTTGTTTTCTTAAAATCCTCAGTGGGTTGTGTAGGCCATCAATAAATGCATCCCAGATACACAGAACACATGTGTTGACAACATCAAGTTGAGAAATACACTTGCAAAACCTTTCCAAATGATTTAGAATCATTTTTATGCAAAAGTGCCCCCGATTTTTTTGCATTTTTTCATTATTTTCATCTTGCTAAAAAAAAATTGTGGCCAACGGACTCAGATGTGGTTCAACAGTCAGTTCAGTACTGCATGGATGCGTCAAGAAAACGGGGCCAAGAGTTCACCATCATCACATGCGACCAAGCAATCTATGAAGTGGTTCTGGGTCTGCAAAAGAAGAACCCCCAGAAGTATGCCAAACTTATCTTGTGCATGGGTGGCTTCCATATTGCTCAAAATTTCCTGGGAGCAATTGGGAATTTGATGCAGGCCACTGGAATCGAAGACATCATGGTAGAAGCTGATGTTTGTCTCCGTGGAACAGCAAACAAGATCATCAGTGGGAAAGACTACTACGCAATGCTGCGTGCCCACACTATGGTGCATGCAGCCATGTTCGCCCTACACTGGGAAGCATTTGCCAGATGGTTGATCATTGAAAAGAAGGACCTGGAGTGCATGTCTGTGCTTGCCATCAATGTCCAGCTACTCCTAGATGCCCCGTCAGAAAAGGATGTAGAGAAGGCATCTTCTGCATGTGCTGATGCAACGGATCAACTGAAAAAGCTGTCACGTTTGATGGCTGAGTTTGATGAAGTATGTACGTCACGTACCACAAAGCTATGGCTAATGTACATGGACATGGCGATGATTCTGAAACGGTTCATCCACGCTGAGCATGCAGGCCTGTGGGAGGAACACCTGGCTGAAGTAGAAAAGATGTTACCATACCTTGCAGCTGCTGGCCACTACAAGTATGTATCCTGCCTGCCCCACGACCTAGAAGCAATGAGAAGTCTATCTACAGTGGCTCTGAACATCCATAGCGAATTCAAGGATGGGCAATTCACTGTACGTCAAACAGAAGGTCGTTTCAATGGTGTCTGGACAGACATGGCACTCGAGAAAACCTACAATCGTGATAGCAAGACAAAACTCTTCACTGGCATCAGTCAGCAGCCATGGAGAAATACTTGCGAGCTCTTCCAGTTCTGACAGCAGTGTCAGAGCAGACAAAGGCTATGGCACACCTGGATATGGATGACACCAAACACCATGAGGACTCCAACAGCCAAGGCACAATGGAGGCTGAAAGTGCTAGGAAAATAACAGATGTCATCAACAACCAGATGATCAATCCATTCACATGTGAAGAACAGGAGCTGATGAACCTCCCAACAGGCCACAAAGCTGCATCTGCAGACTTGGTGAGCACCCATGAAAAAGGACTGGAGGCACTGGCTGCAGCAAGAAAAACAGACAGTGAGAAAATAGCCCCAATAAAACTTGCCACATTTGCAGCAAAGCCAAAAAAGTCACTGTCCATGGAACTCAAAGCCAAGAAGGTCGACGAGGAAGAGTGCAGTTGTCCGAAACCTGTACTTTGTGCAGGACTTGGATGAAGGCAAGAAGGTGGAGGTCTTCAGTCATGAGTGGACAAGTTGCCCAGCCTCCCTGTTTGAGCCAGATCCATCCCTTGACCAAGGTTATGCCATGCGTAAAGGGAACAAGGCCGACTACTTGGCTGCAATCAAGACATCCCTTGGCAGCTCATGGAGGGAAGTGGACAGACTGCCACCGTCCGACAAGCCTGTTGTAATGGTAGTAGATGCCATGGCATTCATCCAGCGTCACCAACATCTTGGGAGCAGCACCTTCCATGAACTGCAAGTAAAGTACCTGAAGTACCTTCCTGCAGGATGCACACTTATTCTTGGTGGAATCTTCCGTGATCCTGGTCGCACTGTCCTGTTGTCAGCAGATTGTCAGGTTGAGCTTCCAGAACTGTCCTGTGAGAAGCATGAGGAGGCAGATACCAGGATGTTTGCCCACATTGCATACTCAGCACAACATCTGCACCACAAACAGGCTGTAGTGGTGGCTACTGACACAGACGTGATCATGATGTGCATATACGACATCACACACCTGGATGGCCTGCAGGAGCTATGGGTGAAGAAGATGGATATCTACCTACCTGCTCATGCAATCGCCGAAGCCCTGGCAGTGAAGTATGATGTTGAAGCTGCAGATCTTACATCCATGCTCCTCAGCACCTACATACTGACTGGATGTGACACAGTGAGCTGTCTCTACAGAAGAGCAAAAAGGCGTGCCGACAAAACTGCCGTTGATCACCTGGCAGACCTTCTGCCCCTGTGCAGATACGGTGACCCTGAAGAAAGCCTGGTTGTTCAGGAAGATGTTGTGACAGCAGCAAGGCGATACATGGTGTCACTGTGAGAGAGGAGTGACTTCGGTGGTAATTTGGATGCACTGCGAGCCCATCTCTTTGGTAACATCAAATGAGACATGCGTTGCCTTCCACCTACCGAAGATGCCTTCCAGCTACACCTTCGCCGAGCCCTGCATCAGTTGGCTGTATGCAAGCAAGCACACATGTTTCAGCCAACCTACCCTGCTGCCACTGACTTTGGCAGAGAGCTTGTCAATGGATTGGATTGGAAGCCGCTTCCGGTCCGGTCTGGAGAGGACGCTGGCGTTACTTGTTCGCCGCTTCTCCGACTGGGCCATTGTACATAGTTTGCTTTTCTGGTGGTCGTGGCGGATTTTTGACCTTTGGGTCTGCCCTCTGCTCGGTCCCGGCTCTGCTCCTGGCTTCGCCTGCCCGGCTCCTCCACTGTTTCCTCAGGCCCGCTCCCGTTGTGGCCGTTGTTTGCGACGGTGGCTGTTTGCCGCTGTGGTCTTGATTAGCGGCTGCGGTCGTTTGCCGCTGTGGTCTTGATTAGCGGCTGCGGTCGTTTGCCGCTGCATTTGCCGCTTTGCCTCCTCGACCTTGGCCTCGTACTCATCCCTTCGCTCCTGCCTGGCATGGCTCTGAGGTACTCCGCCGCAAGGCTTCTTCTGCTCAATACCCACTCCACCCCATCATGCATCTCTGCAATCAAATCCCACGGACTCCTGTGACGACCCAGATGCATTCATAGAAGCTCCGGTCGTAAGTTTGTTTACTTACAAACAGGTCACTCCATTCCCATACTCTGGTCGGCTCAGCGCACTCCCACTCATCGTCCCAGCGCACCTGGTCACAGCAACGCACACGATCGCACCTCCTGTCTGCAAACCCTGGCTAAATCACCTGAGTTCATCCCCACCGTACAAAGCAACATGAAGCTCACCCTGTTCAATACCCGGACCCTCAACAACAAAAGCCTCATCCTGAACGACTACATTCTGGATAATAAACTGGACTTTCTCTGTCTCACTGAAACCTGGCAACAACCTCTGGACTACTTCGCACTCAACCTCACCACACCCAATAGATATTCCTACATCAATAAACCACGCTCGGAGGGCCGAGGTGGTGGAATTGCCGTAATTCACCGACAAGACATCAAGACCAGCCTCATCTCCATCTCATCTGCTCCATCATTTGAACACCTGGCTTTTAAACTCTCTGGTCACACACAGTCAGTCATGGCTGTCGTCTACCGCCCTCCCAAACCACACCCATCATTCCTGTCTGACGTCTCCTACTTTCTGACCCAGCTCTGTTCCCTCTCCCCCTCAATCCTCCTCCTCGGTGATTTCAATATCCACATGGACTCCACTGACTCCACAATAACCACTGACTTCACTGATTTACTCACCTGCTTTAACCTCACTCAACATGTCAACTTTCCTACCCATAACCGTGGTCACATTCTGGACCTTGTCTGCTCTACTGGATTAATTTTGCACCATCTCTCTGGCTCCGACCTCACCCTCTCTGACCACTTAGCTATCACTATGACCATCAACATCCCCACCCCAGCACCAAGGCATTATCGCACTATCAACTTCCGTAAGCGAAACGCTCTTTCACCGACCTCATTCTCATCCACCCTCTGAAAAAATGTCCACTTCTCCCTACGTTGACCTCCACACCCCTTCTGACCTCACTGACTACTACAACCACACTCTCTCCTCCTGCCTTGACCAGCTTGCGCCTATAAAAACCAAAACAGTTTCTTTCACCCATTCTGCTCCCTGGTTTACCCCTGAACTCCACCTGATGAAAACTCGTGCTCGCCAACTTGAAAGACTCCGCAATAAAACAGGTCTCACAATTCACTCCCAAGCCTACAAGGACCACCTACAACACTACAAAGATGCCCTCTCCGCCTTCTACTCTCAAATTATCCACTCTGGTTCCGGAAACCCAAAAGCACTCTTCTCTACAATAAACAAACTCCTCAGCCCCCTGAACACCACCACCCAGTCATTCACAGTAGACAACTGCATCTCCTTCCTTTCATTCTTCCAATGCAAAATTGACAACATCTACAACAGCTTAACCACCACTGCACCCGCTCCCACTCAAACCACCTGCCCCCCCCCTTATCCTGCCAACCCCTGTCTCAATTCTCACCAGTCTCCCCTGCTGACCTCTTTGAACTCAAAGGAATGAAAACTGCCACCTGCACTCTTGACCCCATCCCCTCCAGCTTTGTCAAGGCCTCCCTTCCTGCTCTCTCCCCACTTATCACTGCAACAATAAACTCCTCCCTGTCTACAGGCATCGTCCCACCATCCCTCAAAATTGCTGCTGTTACCCCCATTCTGAAAAAACCTGGACTAAACCCTGACACCCCAAACAACTTCAGACCCATCTCCAACCTACCCTTTCTGTCAAAAGTTTTGGAACGCACTGTAGCCACTCAACTCAAACATCACCTCTCTGTCAATAACCTGTATGAAACATTCCAATCCGGATTCCGCTCCAACCACAGTACTGAAACTGCTCTCCTCAAAATCACCAACGACCTTCTCCTCTCCTCTGATGCTGGCAACCTCAACATTCTCATACTCCTCGACCTCAGCGCCGCCTTTGACACCATCAATCACACCAACCTCCTCACCCGACTTGAAACCACCTTTAACATTACTGGCACTGCCCTCTCTTGGATCAAATCATACCTCTCTGACAGATGCCAGTTCATCTCCATCAATAACTGCAAATCCCCCACTGCTCCCCTCCCCCAAGGTTCAGTTCTTGGCCCCCTCCTCTTCATCCTGTACCTGTCCCCCCTTGGTCACTTAATCCGCCGTCATGGTCTCCAATTCCACTGCTTCGCCGATGATATCCAGCTTTTCATCTCCACCGCCACCCACTCCATCCTGACAAACTGCATCACTGAAATAAAATCCTGGCTTCAAATCAACTTCCTCAAACTTAACTATGATAAATCTGAAATAATCATCATTGGCCTAAAAACGCTCACCAAATCCACCCATAACTTTGCCCTCAACATCGACGGTTTCCCAGTATCCACCTCCCCTCACATCCGGAATCATGGCATCATCTTTGACCAAACCCTCTCCTTCGACAAATACACTAAACACATCACAAAGACAGCCTTCTTTCACCTGAAAAACATCGCCCGTCTCCGTCCATCCCTCTCCTCCACGGCTGCAGAAACCCTCATCCACGCCTTCATCACCTCCCGTCTGGACTACTGCAACAGCCTCCTCTATGGTTCACCCTCAATAATCACCAATAAACTCCAATACATTCAGAACTCCGCTGCCCGTCTACTCACCCATTCCCGGACCCGTGACCACATCACCCTCGTCCTTTACAAGCTTCACTGGCTCCCCATCCCCCAGATAATCCAGTACAAAATCCTCCTCTTGACCTACAAAGCCCTCCATAACCTGGCCCCATCCTACCTGGCTGACCTCCTCTCCAGACACACTCCCACCCGCAACCTCCGCTCTGCTGGTACCAACCTCCTGACCCCCCCCCCCCCTCCCATCCGGACCAAATTCAGATCCTGGGGGGACAGGGCCTTCTCCATCACTGCTCCCACCCTCTGGAACTCACTACCTCACACCATCAGAGACTCCTCCTCACTCACCACATTCAAAACATCACTCAAGACCCACCTGTTCAACACTGCATTCAACATTTAACCCACAGCATTTAACCCCCGACTATCTTTTCTCCTTCTCCTTCCTTTTGCTTTGATTATTTACCTTTTGATTTTTGTCTTTTTGCACTTGTTTTTTGTACTCTGTCAAAGCGTCTTTGGGCTTATTGAAAAGCGCTATATAAAATAAATGTATTATTATTATTATTATTATTAATGGTAAGTTGGTGGCAACCATGATGCTGAAGGAGGCAAAACCTGCAGAATTCAAACGCACCAAATACTGTCACTGCAAGAAAAGCACGTGTGCCCGAGGATGCTGCTGTGCGAGAGCCAATGTGGTGTGTCATCGCATGTCTCTGCACCGGGGATCCCAACAAATGTTCAGGGATTGAACTCACACTCGAAGACAGTGACATGCATTACACATTATAAGTTATTTTGTTCAGTGCAATGTTAATTTCATGTGATATTACAGACGTTGTTGCCAGTAATTTTTATTTTGTTATGTTCAATTATTCTGTTCAGTTAAAGTTTAATTTCATTTTTTCTACATACTGGTCACTAATCTATCCAAATTCAGCTGCGTAACGATCATTGTTTTGTTGGCTCGTCATCCTGTGCACATTTTGTTAAAAAAAAATCATTTTGCTGTTTTGTATTTCTTGTGTTACAAGTATTTTCTTTGGGGGAACGGGGTTCTGTTAAAATAAAAAAGGTGCCTTGGCCAGGATGTTTAATGAAATGGACATAAACTACCATGATGCTAAATATACGGTTTGTATCTAGGGTTTTTAGCGTAAGGGTAATAAAATCACCACAGATCCATTGATTTTCAGAATGTTTACTCTGGAATGACTATAATGTTTGGTGAAAAGAATGACACATTGGCTGATGTCATAACTCAGGGCATAGTTGATTACTAATGAAGTAAAGATGAAAATAATGAAAAAATGCAAAAAAAATCGGGGGCGCTTTTGCATAAAAATGATTCTAAATCATTTGGAAAGGTTTTGCAAGTGTATTTCTCAACTTGATGTTGTCAACACATGTGTTCTGTGTGTCTGGGATGCATTTATTGACAGCCTACACAACCCACTGAGGATTTGAAGAAAAAAAACATTTTTCGGTCAAAAAATAAAGGCTGCATATACAAAAATGGCCACAAATTTTTTTCGCAAGGTTTCCGGCAGAGCAGACCTCTCATTCAGCGGACCTTAATGTCCAAATTAATAGAAAAAACACAAACAAAAAGTATAGCATGCCGTGTCAGGTCTAACCCATTTTATTGAGCTTTTGAGCCCGTGGATCCCTGACTAACAAGAAAATCTAAATTTACATTTTATTCCAAATGATCCCAATTCCCAAGACCATTCTTTTTCTAGGTTATTGTGATTTCCCCTCATCACCCTCACCTCTTTTCGAATGCCAGTTAGTTGTTGGTTTGTTTATTTTCCGTTTCATCCGCATATTCACCTTTCCTATTGGTCGGTTGCGTTTGTGGTTCCGTCTGTTTGTCTGTATCACTGGCCTACAGGTCACAATTTTCAACCAATCTTCACGAAACTTCACCAAATGGTAGAGTTGGTCAAACACAAGAAGCCTATTGTTTTTGGGGTTAAAAGGTCAACATAGGCCAAAAGTCACCAACTTTGCTAAATTTCTAAAATCCTCAATTTTCATCCGATTGACTTGATATTTGAAGAGGACTTGCATATCTGGTCACTCAATTTAACCACCAAGTCTTTTTGAGGTCAACATAGGCCAAATTTCTAAAATCCTCAATTTTCATCCAATTGACTTGAAATTTGAAGAGGACTTGCATATCTGGTCACTGAATTCGACCACAAAGTATTTTTGAGGTCAACATAGGCCAAAAGGTCAACATAGGCCAAGTTTCAAAAATCCTCAATTTTCATCCAATTGACTTGAAAATTGAACAGCATTTGCACATTGTCACTAAATAGGGAAACTATTTTTGAGGTCAAAAGGTCAACTCAAGGTCATTTTGAGGTCAATATCATTGCTTCTGATATGAAATCTTTCCTCTTCTCCAATGGCTTGATCTCTGATCATCAATTTGGTTTCAGACCAGGTCACTCTACTCTGGACATGCTGCTTCTGCTGTCTCAACAATGGATGGAGGTCCTCAATGCCAAACAGGAAATTAGAGCTGTCTCCCTCGACATATCACGTGCCTTCGACACGGTCTGGCACCCCGCTCTGCTCACCAAACTCTCCTCCTTTGGTATCCATGGAAATCTCCACGCATGGCTGGCGGACTTCCTCTCTAGTCGTCGTCAACGTGTGGCCCTGAATGGGTTTCTCTCATCTCCTCTTCCTGTTCAGGCTGGAGTTCCCCAAGGCAGTGTTCTGGGCCCCGTGCTTTTTCTGGTCTTCATCAATGATCTCTCTGACTCTCTCGAAAATCCTCTCTATCTCTTTGCTGATGACTCCACTCTCTGCCGCTCCATTCCTCTTCCCTCAGATCGGCAGTCTGCTGCCTCCTCACTCTCTGAAGACCTGGACAAAATCACAGACTGGTCAAACAAGTGGAACATGTCTTTCAATCCTGACAAATCTCACACTCTTACTATGTCTCTCCGAAAAGATCGACTGGACAACCCTCCCATCTACTTTCTCAACAATCCTCTCCAAGAAGTTCTGTCGCTCAAGATTTTGGGTCTCACTATCTGCCATGATCTTTCTTGGGAAAACCACATTTCCAAGCTGGCCTCCAAAGCCAGTCGCCGACTGGGCATCCTCCGTCGTGCGAAGTCCTTCCTCGGCACACCTGAGCTCCTCACCACATACAAGGCTTTCATCCGCAGCTCAATGGAATACTGTTCTCCCCTATGGGCCGGTGCTCCTGCCTCACACCTAGCTCGGCTTCACGCTGTTGAAACCAAAGCTTTCAGAATTATTGGAATCTCCCGCGATGAAGCTATCTCTGAGGGCCTTTCACTCACTCACCGCAGGCAGGTAGGTGGTCTTTCTGTCTTCTACCGACTCCTCTCCGGCCTTGCACCCCCAGCTCTCTCTGTGCTCTGTCCCCCAAATATTCCTACAGGTCGCACAAGATCTGCCAGCAACCCTCTGATGGTTAAACTGCCGAAATCTCGGCTCTCCGCTCACCTTCACTCTTTCATTCCTCTTTTCTCCCGCCTCTGGAACAAACTACCTCACTCCCTTCAATCCCACTCCTCCCTCCAGGTCTTTAAAACAGCTGTTCACCACCATCTCTTATCTTCCCCCATCCAAAACCTTGATCTTTTCTACCCCCGCTAATTCACCCCAGATCCACCTTGTTTGAAATTCCAACTTCTTTCCTGGAAGTCCTGGCAGTGTCCATAAGTTTTATACCTCTCCCACTGCCCCCTTCCCACGCCCCCCCCCCCCCAAAGCCCTCGCCCTCTCTCAGATCTCTCGATGTCTCCATGTCTCTCGGTCCCTGCTCTCAAATGTTGTGTTTGTGTCCTTCCCCCTCTCTCCCCATCTTGTCTACCGCTCCCTATGTTATATGTTTTATGTGTCGGTTTGTCTTTCTGTGTGATTAATGTTCGCTCTTTCACGAGCCTCGATCTTGTATACAAAAAAAAAAAAAAAAAAAAAAAAAAAAAAAACTCAAGGTCAACCTTCCAAAATCATCATTTTTCATCTGAAAAATCGTCACTTTTCTTCCTATTGACCCGAGCTTTGATCAAGATAGTCAAATTTTTTTCTTGGTGGGGGGGGGGGGGGGGGTGGATTTTACAAGTATCGTGCTCCGCATGACGTCTTCTTGTTTGTTTGTTTGCATGCGCTAATCTCCTGAATGGTGAAAGATAGGAGGAAACCTCTGAAAGAAAAAATGTCGGGACGGGCCCCGGGAAGGTTATAGGCCAGGTGGCGAAGCCGGTCGAGGCCACCTCGGCCGGGCTGGGCCCATTTCGCAATTAACAGCTGAGATGAATTATAGTAGTCAATCTTCTACGGCCGCGAGTAAAAGCTGAATTATAGTAGTAAATTCATTCAAAAAGAACCCGGGCAACGCCGGGTGCATTCGGCTCGTAGTTTATAAAACATTGAAAGCCCTTTTGAATTTGGAGGCAAATTAATTAACAAGAACCACCCTGCCCATGATGGACCACTGAACCAAAGAACCACCTTTATTTCACAATTTGCATTCTACTGCAAAATCTTCATAATTCCAGTTGTCAACTCCCAACAAAAAACAATCGGAATTTACATTTTAATTATTTTATGCATTTCCCAAGATCGTTAAAGCTCCTCGTTTTACGATGCCATCCTTTTGCCAGATTTATTATCACAGTTTTCATTAACGATAACGATTATTGTGCAATATCAGTGTTCAGTATGGATGTGACAGTTAACCAAACATCAGGTGAAAATTGCAAATTACAAGACGGACAGTTTCTCCATGCGACAGTCGTCTCTGGTCTGAAAAAGCAACATCGCATGTCCACAGGTTGAGGGGTCGGTCACCTGGCTTAATGAGGCCCCTTCAGGCAGACTGTGGCTCAAACGTCATTTCCATGTAAACCCATACAATAAGTACATTCAATGCCAAAAATAGAAGCATACCAACCACCTTTAGAGGCCATTTTTCCCCGCAGAGCAGGGGGTGGCCTTTTTTGGGCACCATGGTCCCCTTTTTGAAGCAATGTTTTATGGCCGGATGCCCTTCCTGCCGCCAACCCTGTTAGCCGCCTCTTGCAACACACAGGGAGTTACCAGTGAGCTGGTACTCAATTTGCCGACCTCGGAAGGATGACAGGCTAAGTCCCCTTGCCCCTTGGCAAGGCCCCTTGGTGTTAATTCAGCGATCGACCGGGATTCGAACCCAGGATCCGAGGATCCCAAGCCGGCACCCTAACCGCTAAGTTAACACCAGGCTTAAAAAAAAAAAATAGAAGCATACAAACCTGCAAAAATGTTCTGTAATCAAATAAAAACGATAATAACACGAATAAACTTCAAGAGATATGTACATATTAGGAATGCAAAATGACATTTATTTAATTCATACCCTCTTCCCCCTCACCCCCTAAAAACACCTCATTGCCATGCACATTTTCCCCAAATATCCTTTCCTATCTATTTATTGGTAAAGCATTGAGGATGGGGTTGGGGGGTTGCCTTGGTACATAATAATGCAGAGGGAAGAATGCTCCGTGCTTGAATAAGTGTGAATCGTACTTGTTTGTATATATACTGTATTTTCACTTTGTTTGTCACATTTTCATCGATTTTTTTTTGACGTTCTTTTAATTCACATGTCGATTCAATTACTTATGTGGGTTGTTCAAAAAGCTAAACAAATGCTCGAAATAGTAAAAAAAAAAAAAAAAAAAAGGACCGAAATAGTCCGAAACACGCAAAGCTCAAAATAGTCCGAGACATTTATGTGGGCACGAAATAGTCCGAGACATTTATGTGGGCACGAAATAGTCCGAGACATTTATGTGGGCACGAAATAGTCCGAGACATTTATGTGGGCACAAAATAGTCCGAGACATTTATGTGGGCACAAAATAGTCCGAGACATTTATGTGGGCACAAAATAGTCGGAGACATGTATGTGGGCACGAAATAGTCCGAGACATTTATGCGGGCACGAAATAGTCCGAGACATTTATGTGGGCACAAAATAGTCCGAGACATGTACGTGGGCACGAAATAATCCGAGACATTTATGTGGGCACGAAATAGTCCGAGACATTTATGTGGGCATGAAATAGTCCGAGACATTTATGTGGGCACAAAATAGTCCAAGACATTTATGTGGGCACAAAATAGTCCGAAATATTTATGTGGGCACAAAATAGTCCGAGACATTTATGTGGGCACAAAATAGTCCGAGACATTTATGTGGGCACAAAATAGTCCGAGACATTTATGTGGGCACAAAATAGTCCGAAATATTTATGTGGGCACAAAATAGTCCGAGACATTTATGTGGGCACAAAATAGTCCGAGACATTTATGTGGGCACAAAATAGTCCGAGACATTTATGTGGGCACAAAATAGTCCGAGACATTTATGTGGGCACAAAATAGTCCGAAATATTTATGTGGGCACAAAATAGTCCGAGACATTTATGTGGGCACGAAATAGTCCGAGGCACTTTCTCAAATACTCAAGTGGGCTTCAAAAATTTCAAAACAGTCCTAGACACAAAAATGGTTTTCAAAAATTACTTGGCTTGAGAGGCCACAATTATTATCATGTCGTGGGGTTGGCTGGAGAAGGTTTTTGACCAAACACTCATGAACTGGCTGGCTCGGCCTGCTGTTCATTCAACCAAATAGGTTGGAGAAGGAATTTGGCCAGTGTGCCGGTGATGGCTTGCCTACTCCTCATGATGGATACTTTGGGATATTTAACCTCCAATGAACCTAGCAGACAGGACGCCCAGTTTAACATCCATCCAAGGGACGGCACACACATTGATCAATCTCACTGCCTGTGAAACACCGGGATGACAGTTTATAGCTGGGCCGAGGTTCAAACCCAGGCTCGACAGTTCGGAAAAGAGTTCACAAATATCTAGGCTATCCTGCCAGTTTGGCCTTGAAACAAACTTTTTTTTTAAATTTCCAACTAGCTACGATGAATATATTTTCTTATAAATTTAAACATGTATTTTGGAATATTTTGCCTGGCTCGTCGAATATTTTGAATCTTACTCGTAAGAAGTTCTCACATTTATTTTTAACCATTAAACCCATCAACTTACCAATTAGATGGGTATGCAGGTGTCTTTTGATACGTCAGGAAGATGGATGCCCCTGCCTTGCATAATCCCAGGTCACCTGTGGGCAAGGTGTAGTACCTGTCAGCCCCCCTTACCAGGGTAACGGTCCACAGCCATGCGGTTTAAATGGCAGATGGCTCTGCACATCTGGTGGATGAGAGTCCAGTCGCCTCCAACAGAATGGGCGGAAGCGGGTCAATTCCCCAAAGGCCAGCAGAGGGACGGAGAGGAGTGGCGACCCCCGTCTATACCACACGCGTGTACCAGCCAGAGAAAGGCAATATGATGGCAAACACGCCATCATTGCCCGAGGAAACTCACCATCATCATCAATTAAAGAGTCATCTGGCTCCATTCTCACAAAGGACAAGATCACGCTATCTTTATCAAAAACTCTCTTCCTCACTCGCCCTGCACTGCACTCTCTCCACCTCACCCCCAGGAATACCTCTGGCTACGGCTTCCCCTTCGCTCCCACCTCTTGTTCATATGTGTGTTGTACCGTCCACCAAACAGTGATGACTCCATCTACATCTCGCTGTCTGATGATATGGACCAACTTCTATCTACTCATCCCAACTCTCTCTTCCTCATATGTGGTGATTTCAACTGTCATCATGCCAGTTGGCTGGGTGTGGGTACCTCTCTCACCAGCCATGGCTCCTCAGCAAAGGACTTCTGCGACTCACTGGGACTGACACAATCTGTCAATTTCCCGACCCGGATCTCAGTCAACGGAACATCTTCTCTTCTGGACTTGGTTATGACTAACTTCCCTGAAAATGTCTGCTGCTCTTCTTCTGCTCCGATCGGATCATCTGATCATGTCCTTGTTAAAGTGGACATCTCTCTGACCATCCTCAGGGAGCCTGCTCAGCGTCGACGAGTCTGGCATTTCACTCAGGCCAACTGGCACGGTCTTCAAGCAGCCATCAATCATCTGGACTGGTCTCCCATCTCTACCACCTCTGACATCAACTCATCCTGGGAATTCTTCCAAAGTAAATTGCTCTCTCTCATGCACAGATTTATCCCATCTCGTCTTCAGTTGTCATACCCTTCCTCCCGTCCATGGTACACGGAATCTTGTGGTGAGGCTGTTGCCCAGAAACAACTTGCCTTCGTCTCCTGGAAAGCAAATCCAACGGAAGGAAATCTCATTTCCTTTCACAAAGCCCGAAACAAGTGTGTGTCCACCCTCAGGAGAGCCAGGAAACAATATCTCTCCGTTCTCAAGACCGAACTCTCTTATCTGTCTCCCTCTTCCAAATCCTGGTGGCGTCTGGTCAAATCCGTTTCTGGTGTTTGTTCCCCCTCCATCCCCTCCCTTACCTCAAACGGCTACACAGCTGACTCCGCACGTGAAAAAGCTGAATGCCTCAACTCTGTGTTTGCCTCTAAATCTTGTGTCCCAAACCCATCCCTCTCTGTACCCACCATACCCAGTCGTACCCTGCTGCTCCTGGACTCCGTGTCCTTTCCTCCTGACAAGGTGGAAAAGCTTCTGTCAACCCTCGACTCTGATTCTGCAACTGGACCCGACGGCATCAGCCCACGGGTCCTAAAATCCTGCTCTGCTGCTCTATCTCACCCTCTCTCTGTTCTCTTCACCCTCTCTTTTGCTCAAGGTCAACTGCCATCTGCTTGGAAATCAGCCAACATCACCGCTTTGCACAAAAAAGGTGCAAAAACAGATCCTAGCAACTACAGACCAATCAGCCTTCTCCCAATTATCAGCAAAGTCATGGAATCCATCATTGCTTCGGATATGAAATCTTTCCTCTTCTCCAATGGCTTGATCTCTGATCATCAATTTGGTTTCAGACCAGGTCACTCTACTCTGGACATGCTGCTTCTGCTGTCTCAACAATGGATGGAGGTCCTCAATGCCAAACAGGAAATTAGAGCTGTCTCCCTCGACATATCATGTGCCTTCGACACGGTCTGGCACCCCGCTCTGCTCACCAAACTCTCCTCCTTTGGTATCCATGGAAATCTCCACGCATGGCTGGCGGACTTCCTCTCTAGTCGTCGTCAACGTGTGGCCCTGAATGGGTTTCTCTCATCTCCTCTTCCTGTTCAGGCTGGAGTTCCCCAAGGCAGTGTTCTGGGCCCCGTGCTTTTTCTGGTCTTCATCAATGATCTCTCTGACTCTCTCGAAAATCCTCTCTATCTCTTTGCTGATGACTCCACTCTCTGCCGCTCCATTCCTCTTCCCTCAGATCGGCAGTCTGCTGCCTCCTCACTCTCTGAAGACCTGGACAAAATCACAGACTGGTCAAACAAATGGAACATGTCTTTCAATCCTGACAAATCTCACACTCTTACTATGTCTCTCCGAAAAGATCGACTGGACAACCCTCCCATCTACTTTCTCAACAATCCTCTCCAAGAAGTTCTGTCGCTCAAGATTTTGGGTCTCACTATCTGCCATGATCTTTCTTGGGAAAACCACATTTCCAAGCTGGCCTCCAAAGCCAGTCGCCGACTGGGCATCCTCCGTCGTGCGAAGTCCTTCCTCGGCACACCTGAGCTCCTCACCACATACAAGGCTTTCATCCGCAGCTCAATGGAATACTGTTCTCCCCTATGGGCCGGTGCTCCTGCCTCACACCTAGCTCGGCTTCACGCTGTTGAAACCAAAGCTTTCAGAATTATTGGAATCTCCCGCGATGAAGCTATCTCTGAGGGCCTTTCACTCACTCACCGCAGGCAGGTAGGTGGTCTTTCTGTCTTCTACCGACTCCTCTCCGGCCTTGCACCCCCAGCTCTCTCTGTGCTCTGTCCCCCAAATATTCCTACAGGTCGCACAAGATCTGCCAGCAACCCTCTGATGGTTAAACTGCCGAAATCTCGGCTCTCTGCTCACCTTCACTCTTTCATTCCTCTTTTCTCCCGCCTCTGGAACAAACTCCCTCACTCCCTTCAATCCCACTCCTCCCTCCAGGTCTTTAAAACAGCTGTTCACCACCATCTCTTATCTTCCCCCATCCAAAACCTTGATCTTTTCTACCCCCGCTAATTCACCCCAGATCCACCTTGTTTGGAATTCCAACTTCTTTCCTGGAAGTCCTGGCAGTGTCCATATGTTTTATACCTCTCCCACCGCCCCCTTCCCACGCCCCCCCCCCCCAAAGCCCTCGCCCTCTCTCAGATCTCTCGATGTCTCCATGTCTCTCGGTCCCTGCTCTCAAATGTTGTGTTTGTGTCCTTCCCCCTCTCTCCCCATCTTGTCTACCGCTCCCTATGTTATATGTTTTATGTGTCGGTTTGTCTTTCTGTGTGATTAATGTTCGCTCTTTCACGAGCCTCGACCTTGTATACAAAAAAAAAAAAAAAAAAAAAAACTTAACATCTATGTCCCCTTAAAAGTTTCTTGCACATTTTTTGTTTGTTTCATGCATTAGTATGATCCCAAGCACTCACCCACTCCCTTCAATTTGTCATTTATGTGCAAAAGGGAGGGGAGGGTTGGTGGGAGGGTAGTCGCAGGTTCAGCCGAGATGACCAAGAGGCATATTTACATTGGAACTTTCAATTTACCAAAGCGAACGACATTGAAATGCCATTTGGAAAGGAAACTTGTGCAAAACAAATTGACAGTGCTGTTTAAAAGTTTCCATGGTCGAATAACAATAAAGTAAACAGTTTACGGCTTGCACCATGTGTTGGCTCTTACAAGAGCTATTCATATTATTTATATTTTAAAAATAACTGCAAAGCAAAAGAAAAATAATAAAAGTAGGCCTAAACGTTTCGGGCAGCATGCTCCACCCATCGGCAGGAGGAAGTAACTGGAACGAATGGGATGCAGAGTTTGTAAGAACTGCACACCCCCTATTGGCTGGTTGTTGTGGGGTGCTGATTGGTTGTTCATTGGGTGTTGCTGATTGGCCGGTGTGGTTTTGCTCATCTTGGCTCATTGTCCTCGATGTGTTGATACCAATGTTGGTAGGTGTCTGCTTGTTGATGGAGATATTGCTAATGGGTCGCCCGTTTTCTTGGGGTGGGCGACCGTGTAATGTAGATGTATCTCCATAGCTTCGCTGACTATCCTTGTGTGCCAGTGGTTGATGGGTGTGAGAAGTTTGCTGTGTGTCCACAGTATGTGATGAATATTGGTCTCTGCATGAATAACTATTGCTGATTTTTCTCATTCACCTCGTCTATTATGTGCTTGATGGTCTTTCAATCTCGTATTGGAAGCGGCAATGTTTACATTGGTGAAACTGGAAGGACATTCAATACTAGACTGAAAGACCATCAAGCACATAATAGACGAGGTGAATGAGAAAAATCAGTAATAGTCAATCATGCACAGACCAATAATCATCGAATACTATGGACAGACAGCAAACGTCTCACCTCCATCAGCCACTGGCACACAAGGAGAATCAACAAAGCTATGGAGATACATCCATATCACATGGTCCCCCAAGAAAACAGGCTACCCATTAGCAATATCTCTCCCTCATCAACAAGCAGACACCTACGAACATAGGTATCAACTCATTGAGACCAATGGGCCAAGATGAGAAAAACCACACCGGCCAATCAGCAACACCCAATGAACAACCAATCAGCACCCACACAATAACCAACCAACCAGCACCACACAACAACCAGCCAATGGGGTGTGCAGTTCTTATAAACTGACTGTTGGTGAAAAAGTTGTGGGAGGGTTGATTAGTCAATGGTAGTGTTGCGCAAGTGACCGTCACAGTTTCATGGTTACAGGTTTTTTTTGGTAACGTTCGAACATTGATGGAATGTTGTTGATGAATTATTAATGTTGAAACCTACTTCAATATATGTATTGCTTCCGATCCTACTAAATACAAAAATAAATACTTTTGGTTTGGCTTTAATAAAAGAGGAGGATGCTTTGGCAGTGTGGTATTATTTTAAAAAAGATGAAATTTCAATCCAAACAGCACTTCGTAGGCCCGAGATGGTGGTGAAAACCTCCAGTACACATGTATGCAAAAGAAAAAAGAAAAAAAGATAGCCACATTTTCCCGCATCCTCTTCTTCATCCCTGCTCTAATATGAATGTCTTTTCCTCCCAATTTATCCGCACTCCCACTCCCAGCACCACCACCCAACAACATATATACTATGTAGATGTCCTTTTGCAATCATACATTTGCATTGAATAAAATTTGAATTAAAAAAAATGGAACTGGACAAATTATATATATCCCATACAAAAAAAAAGAAAAAAAGAAAAAAAAGAAGAATAAAGGTTGTAGGACTGGTAAGAATAAATAAAGCTGACACAGAAAGATTGTCCAATCAGTCTCTATGGTAGAATTAGTTGTATGATGATGAATATAAAGCACAGTCCAGGAAATACTTATGGGTGGAGTAAAGTTTCTTCAAAACCGCAGCCAGAAGGTTACGTTTTAAGCAGTGGTGTAGCTCGAGATTTATGTACGAGGTGGTGGATGCTAAACCACAAGGACCTGACATTAAATGTCCCAAAATAAAATTTGATCGATTGTACGACTTGTCTTTACCAATCACAACGGGAGTACATGACACTTCCAAAACATTCCGACAGGATACCACAAAGGTAGCGCTCTTGCGAGAGCAACTAGGCTGTCAGGATGATGTTTCTCATACATTCCTTCGAATGAATGTGAAGAATCTCCCAGCATTGGCTGGTGGAAGTGAGAGATCCCATTGTGGGTTATCGTCAAATTCCAAATCCTGCCCCAACATGCAAAGGCATGTGGCACAGCTGCGCCACAGTATTGATGCAACTGGAGAAACAAATTCACAATTGAATCCGGTCTAATACAGATTAGTCAACGACAACTTTCGTTGTCAACGTCGTTGATTAGTCAACTTTCAAAACATGTAAGGTCTCATTAAATGAGCAAATAAAGTAGAAAGAAAAATGAAATTCGCCCAAAACAAACCCATGCACCCACCCCCAACACTCAAGTTTACTGTAGAAATTGCAACATCCGCAGTCCCCTCCCACCTCAATTTTCCCTTCCCAAGTCATCAAAACACATTTGGTACGAAGTTTTAAGATAAATATAAACAAGTTTTGTCACAAAATTTAAATTTGGACAGCTGTTTAAGAGTACAATGCAAAAAGTAATATTCATAATTACCAGAAAGTATTACTGGTATTCTGCACAAAGATGGAACCCGAGGAAGTCAAAAGAATGCGTCAAAGTTGTCCGACACCACCAGTGCAATCAAAAGTCAACCAATCCGATACAAGAGATCTGGATTCTGCAAGGAAGTAGCAAAGGTGGAAAGATATGCCGGAGAGCACACTGCTACACAAAGGAAATTAATGGATCAGGTGCTCAGCAGACAGATTACAACGTCTTTGTTGAGTCCTCCGTGATGGAGCTACGTGACAATGGCACAACATTGTGTGGTGTTGATTGGTGCGCCGAGAGCCCATAGTAGCACACCTGTACCAAAATTGCCACGTCGACGCACATTTGCAGCGCACCACACAACCAGAATTGCATGGGCGCTGAGCGTATCAGGAAGTATGCTGTTTTGAATGTGTCACCACTTGTCCACATCAGAACCATGGGCACACTGTCAGCAAGAGAGAGAGAGATAGACAGTGGTTAAAGCAAGGCAATACATTCAAGATTGTGATTCTGCACATTTGCGTAAAAGTTTTTGGCCTATGCATTAGGTACAAGATCCAAGATCCCAAAGTTTTATTTGAAATCACATCTATACACCAGCTTTGGTAAAATGATGCTCAACTTGTCACATTATTTGTGCACATACATTGGCAAAGGTATTTGATGAAGCAACAAGCAAGACGTCATGCAATATCAAACAAGCAACAAACAAAGCACGATACTTGTAAAATCCACCTCTTCCCCCCCCCCCAAAAGTTGCCATTGATACATCAAATTGTCCATTTCATCAAGATAAAAATTGACGATCTTAATCAAAGCTCGGGTCAATCAGATTGATGATTTTTCAAATGAAAATTGATATTAGAAGTTTGACCTTGAATTGACCTTTGACCTTTTAACCTCAAAAACAGTTGGTTTCCCAATTTAGTGACAATATGCAAATGCTGTTCAATTTTCAAGGCAATCGGATGAAAAATGACAATTTTATAAATTTGACCTCACGATGACCTTTGACCTCAAAATCAATAGACTTTTTCCTTCTGACCAACTCTACCATTTGGTAAACTTTCGTGAAGATTGGTTATAAATTGTGACCTGCAGGCGATTGACAGACAAACAGACAGACACAAACAGACAGAATAATGCACAAGACCAACCAATATACTTGAAAAATCTTTGATTTTGCAAGTAACAAGGTATATACACAGCAGGATTTTAAGAGGAAAAAAAAGTTAAGACGAGGATGAAGAAGCATTAAAATGAAACATTCTCCTGTGTTGCCCCATCTCAGATATACAGGCACAATTTTGAGGTTTAATTAAACTTCTTGTGGAATTGGGGGGGGGGGGGGGGGGGGGAGGGAGGGGGAATGTCAATGTGAAAGGGATATGAGGGGAATGTGACTTCCCACGTCATTTTGAAAATGACCCGGATTCTGCCGACCCAAGACTATTGTGCATTGAGGTGCAATGAAAACAGACATTACAAGACAGCAAACAATTAATTGGTCCCAATTCAGCAGTCATTATTTTACACATACATTTGTCAACAAAGCTATTCAAATGAGACCACAACTCAATGCAGTGATTATCACACGTTCAATTAAAAATGAAATAAAAAGGTTATTAAAATTTCCCAGTTCACACTAAATTTGGCCAAAGCTCCACAGTGGAAGCGACACTCGCTATGGCTACAAAAATATTAATCACAAGGAAGTACAAGGAACAACAACAACAACAACAGGCATTTTAAAGGCCATTTTCCCTGCAAGAGTGGGGGTTAGCCTTGCGGTCCCCATGACAATCTTCTCCATTTTGCCCTATTTTCTGCATCTCTCCTTGTTAACCCCCTTGCCCGCATTTCTTCTTCCACCATCTTTAGCCAAGTCTTTCTCGGTCTTCCCCATCCTCTACTTCCTTCTACATTAACTTCCATCACTCTTCTCCACCAGTCACTTTCATCCTTCCTCAACACGTGACCAAACCATCTCAACCTGTTCCTCTTCACAGCATCCATCACAGGCTCTATTCCCATCATCTTTCGCAATTCATCATTTGTCCTCCTCTCTCTCAACGATACTCCGCACATCCATCGAACCATTCGCATTTCCACCCTTTCCAGCCTTCGTTGCTGCTCTACGTTCATTACCCATGTCTCGCTCCCCTAAATCATAACACTTCTCACACATGCAGCACACACCTTTCCCTTCAGCTTCAACGACTCCCCTCCTCGTCAGCACGCCACTCAGTTCTCGATACCTCTTCCATGCACATCTCACTCTTGCAACCGTTGCCGAGTCTGATCCACCTTCTCCATTCAGCATGTCTCCGAGGTAACAAAATGTTTTCACACCTTCCAGCTTCACGCAGTCTCCAAGATCCAACTCAACATTTCCTCCATCTGCAGCTCCCTCTGTGCACACCTTACATTTGAATGTAGCTGCCACACTGGTTAATGACCCTCTCAAACCACTACATTTTTGATGAACCCACTCAGCGCACATTGTACATTGAATGGAATTCACTCCGACACCCTTCCTGCACACGGCCACTTGCCAGTTCTTTCCACCTCACAACATGCTTTACCACTTACCATCACTTTCATCTTTCCGATATTCACCTTCAGACCTTTTGTCTCCATACATTCCTTCCACTTGTTCATCTTCTCCTTCAGTCCATCCATACTTTCTGCAATCAACACCAGATCATCTGCAAACAACAACTCCCACGGTAAACCCTCCTTTACGTTCCGAACCAGCACCTCCATCACAGCTACAAATAGTAGTGGACTTAGTACCGACCCCTGATGCACTCCCACCTTCACCTCAAACTCAACACTGTTCCTGTCCTTCGTCCTTACAGCTGTGCGTGCTCTTTTGTACATTGCCATCACTACTCTGATCAACCATTCCTCCACTCCTAACTTCCTCAATGCCCATGTCACTACTTCACGTGGAACCCTATCGAATGCTTTCTCCAGATCAACAAACCCAAGAAACAACTTCTTCCTCTTCTCCATGTCCTTCTCCTGCAACTGCCTCACAATAAAGAGCGCGTCTGTCGTTCCTCTTCCTGGCATAAATCCAAACTGCATATCGTCGATCTTCACCTTCTTCCTTATCGTCCTCTCCAACACCCTTTCCAATAACTTCATTCCATGCTCCAATAGCTTTATCGCTCGGTACGAGCCACACTCCAGAGGGTCACCTTTCCCCTTGTATAGAGGGACGAGGGTACTCGGTTCCCAATCTACTGGAATGCGGCCTTCTTTCACCACCATATTACAGATCTGTCATTCTCTTCACACCCCAACTTCCTGCTGCCTTCAACATATCTCCCACAACTCCCGTCGGCCCTCCCGCTTTTCGATTCTTCATTGCTTTTATCGCTTCCTCAACTTCCTTCTCAGTTATCTTCTCTGCCGGTCCTAAAACTGGGTTACTCTCCATATTGCCATCCCTTTAATTCTCTGTATTCAACTGCATTTCCATATATCTTTTCCATCTTCCTTTAATTCCATCTGGGTCCACAACGATTTGTCCCACTTCATCCTTCAAGCAACTCACCCCCATCACATCACACCTCTCTTTCGCTATCTGCTTTGCCATCCTGAATACCGCTCTCTGACCCTCTGCCAAATCCAAGCATTCTCCAAACTTTTTCCTACATGCCTCCTGCGCCTTTGCGACCTCTTTCTTTGCAGCCTTCTTGGCTGCCTTATAACTTTCATGCTCTGCCTTTTCTGCTCTCATACCCTTCGCCTTCTGCCACTCCTTGAACTTCTTCCTCTTCTCGTCAATCTTCTTTCCAACTTCATCATCCCACCACCATGTTTCCGAGTGCCTCGGTTGTCCTTTTATCCATCCACATACCTCACTAACGGCTCCCAACAGACTATCTTTCATTGACATCCAACCACTTTCAAGCTCAACCACATCATCCTCTACCATACTCAGCCTCTCTTTTAATGCCTCCCTCACTGTCACCTCTTTCAACCTCCACAACTTCATTCTCGGTTGGGACTTCACCCGCCGAGCTCTCCTCGCGCCTTTAACCCTTATGTCGCAGACAACCAAGTGGTGGTGTGAAACAGCCTCCTCCCCCGGGATCACCTTTGTGTCCTGGAGGTGCCCCCTATCTCACCTACGCCCCAGCAGGTTGTCAACGGTTGTCGTCAACCCACCTGATGTGTATGTGACAAGCTTATTATCCTCTTTCTGGAACTGAGTATTGCAAATCAACAAACTCCAAAATCCTTTGACCTTCTCCATTTCTCACACCATATCCGTAACCCCCATGATCTCACTCAAAACCATCCATACTCCTTCCCACACGTCTATTTAGGTCTCCTCCTTCCACAACAACTTCCTCATCTTTCACGTTTTCCATCAGCTTCTCTATCGCACACCAGAACTTGTCCTTCTCTTCATCGCTCCGAACAACCTGCGGAGCATATCCCGCGATGACGTTCACCAAGAGCTTTCCAATCATAATTTTCACCATCATCAACCTTTCACTCACTCTAGTCACACTCACCACACTGTCTACATACTCCTCAGAAAACAGGACACCAACACCATTCACGCCTTCTGGGCACCCTTGCCACACAAACTTGCATTTCTGTCCCTGCCTACCCTTCACCATTCTCACACCACTTCCCTTCCATCTCGTCTCCTGCACACAACATATGTCCACTCTTCTAACCAATACTTCCACCACTTCTCCTGATCTCCCTGTCATTGTCCCTACATTCCATGTCCCAAACCTCAGAAACCGATCTCCACGTCGGGCATCAGACGTTTTGTCATCATAAATGGAGTGATTTCCACCCTTGCTTCGATCGGGTTCCCCACCTAGAATTTTGAGAGGGAGTGGGGTCCCCCACGGGGTACTTCCGGCTGTACCCTGCCCACATGTAGTTGTAATTGTCATTGTTCTCTTTTTGAGGCAATGTTTTTATGGCCGGATGCCTTTCCTGACGCCAACCCTTTTCGTCGCCTCTTACGACACACAGGGATACGGTGTACCTATTCTAAACCGGGGTACACACTGGGTACAGTACAAGGAAATTAAAAGAAAATTGTGACAGTCCATTGGCAAGGCATATATACCTACAGAGATAGAGATAAATAAATAAATAAATGAAGAAATTCAAAATAAACAAGAACGACACTCCGTGGAGTGCATAAATCTGCCGGTCTGAACAGTTTACATTTTGTATCCCACCGATAGGCCGAATCTGCATCAACGTAAACCAAAATATAATTGGCTTGTTCTTGTCATACCCCCAACCAGTCCAAAGTTTCATCAAAACCCGTCCATAACTTTGAGATATCGCGCTATATATCATTTTTGGCTCCGTCTCTCAATGGTGAAGAATCACTTTTTAAAAATCTCAGATCCAGGCATGGGCTGGACCATTAGGCCCACCCCAGTGTCGCTGCAAGGTGACGTGGGGCCGACCTCACCTCCCATTCCCACATGGGGATGGGACTGGGAACTCTCTCCCTCTCTTTCAGAACACAGGCACCTATCTCAGGCCTGGTCACCACAACAGCTTTGGCATCGAGGACACAAAGCCACTCAAAGAGGTGGACCACTGGAGCATCGGTGTCTACGCTGAGCGCCACCATGTCTGAAGACAGCCAAGTTGCCTGATCACCTGCCCAGCAACGGTTCCTGACAACGCGCCAGCACTTCACTGGATCTGCACCCATAATCATGATGTAGTCCCTGGCCTGGAAGGTCATAATTCTGTCTCCAAGATTGTCTGGCGTCCCCAGGAGACATGGCAATGAACCGCCGTTGGGCTTGCGGCCTGGGTGCGTGGCAAGGAAAGCTATCAACCGAATCCTGTTCCACCATGGCCCGACACCTTCCACCGGCAGGGCCAGAAGCAGGACAGATCGGAATCCTTCGATCACGAACACAGCATGACCATATAATGAGCATATTTGGTAAGGCCACGGTTGTGGCCGGTCAACTTGTGTGTCGGCCGGGATCGTGGCCAGACACTTTATGGGTTAAAGCCATCCCGAGCACACCCCAAGGGCAACAACCAAATTTCAACTCATTCCGTCCAGTGGTTCAAAAGCGCATACAAGACAAAGACGCACAGACAAAGACGCACAGACAAACTTGCACATACGCGCGCGCGCGCACACACACACACACACACACACACACACACACACACACACACACACACACACACACACACACACACACACACACACACACACACACACACACACACACACACACACACACACACACACACACACACACACACACACACACACACGTCGAGAAACCCTGGGCACATTTTGAAGAACGATACCTGCAACAAACAACTAAGTTTACTATTGTTCTTTGGTGCAAAACAAAACATGATTACTCATTAAACAGTCGAATCTGTCTAATATACATGAAATAGAACAGTTCAAATGTTCAAACTGCTTTCCTTCATTGTCTATGCACAGCTGTAGCCATGACGAAACACTCTGACACACAGTTCTGCATGATTCAGTCGTTAAGGCAGCAGTCTCATTACGGATGAATGGTTTCAAGTCGCTAAGGGCCTTGTAGTCTTCCTCGCATATACTTTGTGTTTGAATAAATCACAGGGTGCTAAAGACCGCAGCGGCCATTCAACGGCCAATCCATTTGACGGATCATGACGGCCAATCCATTTGGCTGTAAAGTTCAAATCAAGGGCCTGGCGTACACTGACAGCATAATGAGCAGGCGCACCATCATGCATGAACCACATTTGGCCATCATTGAGTGGAAATACATGCTGCTCCAACATTCGAAGGTAATTTGCAGCATTCACATTTTCTTTGAAAAATATTGGTCCATCAATGCCTCCAGAAGAAATGCCTGCCCAGACGGACACACTAGCTTGATACTGGACGTTGTGCTCAACAATAAATTGTGGGTTGTCGACTGCCCATATTATGCTGTTATGACGATTCACAGTTCCAGATAAAGTAAACTTGGATTCATCTGACCACAAGATCCTGTTCTGCAAATCATTGTCCATATCCATCAACCCAAGCAATGCCTCACATGCCTCAACACGCCTGTCAAAATCATCCATAGATAGTTGGTGAATTAATCTGGGTATGTGTGGTTTCACATTAAGGTCTTTTAGTATTCTTCGAATCGATGATCGGCTAATGTTGGTGACGTTTGCGTAAGCGTACAGCGTTAATTTTCTGTCTCACGATATCCTCTGTCATATTAGGGCGTTTAATTCACAATGAACTGAACTAATGCAAAGACAAACGCGTGCAGCACAGTGAGCAAAGCTCACCCCGATCCACATCACGTGATGCACCTCACCTTGTTGCGTATCACGTGATGCACCTCACCCTGTTGCGTATCACGTGATGCACCTCACCCTGTTGTGTATCACGTGATGCACCTCACCCTGTTGCATATCACAAGATGCTTGTGCGTGTTGAAGCGGTCACATCCATTTACGAGTAATCATGTTTTTTGCACCAAAGAACAATAATAAACTTAGTTGTTTGTTGCAGGTATCGTTCTTCAAAATGTGCCCAGAGTTTCTGAACCACCCTAAATATACACATCATGATAATACATATTGCATAGTAACATATCGCAATACTGTCGAGCCACAGAAAAGGAATTTAAAGTAGCAATGTGAATTTGGTGCATCACACGTTCACTCAAGTGGTGATATTATCGTGTCAGGTAGTCACAACACAACATTATATGGATATCAAGCATGTAAACAAAATCTATGCATGATGAGTTTTTAGATTTTACAGAGAGAAATAGAAAGAAGGAGAGAGAGGACAGAAAGAAAGCAAGAGAAGGAGAAAAGAGAGGAGTAAATAGGAAAGAGTAAAAAAAAAAAAAAAGGAGAGAGGGAGAGCGAGAGCGAGAGAGCACCCATGGGATTCACCTTCCTGTACCATCACAGTGGTGGAAATTATTTTAAGCAAGCTTCTCATGGCCAGGCAAAATAAATGGCATATTGTATGGCCCCTCACCTTACAGGGTGATTAAACAGTAAGCAAAACTATACAAGAGGTGTTTGAGTGTACCTGATGCCTACCTCATGCCTTCGGTAGAGTGCTTGTGGTAGTTGTGGTAGAGCTGAGGAGCACCAAGCATTGCCTCTGTGAAGAGGGCAAGGAAGCCTATGGCCTCGATGCAAATGGGTGACGAGCGGAGCAGGAATGCAATGACGGTGGCCAGCAAAGAGAACACGAAAATGCATTGTATATAATCCACAAAGCGACTCCAGCACCAAAAATCGCGAAGCTGCAGATCTGCCAGGTGATGAGAAAAGACATGGGGAGAGTAATTTAAAAAAACTTTTAAAGCACACAAGACGTACTTAATTCTTAATACAAGCCTTCTTTCAAATAATCTAAAATTCCACTCCAGAAGCTGGCATGTCCGTCCAAACACAACCATAATATGAAACTAGCAGAACTGTAAAATAAAAACGCACAAGTGAAAAGGTGCAAAAAAACCCCCAAAAAAAAAACATTAGAGGCCATTTTTCCCCACAGAGCAGGGGTTGGCCTTTTTCGGGTACCGTGGACCCCTTTTTGAAGCAACGTTTTATGGCCGGATGCCCTTTCTGCCGCCAACCCTGTTAGCCGCCTCTTGCGACACACAGGGAATTTACCAGTGAACTGGTACTGAATTTGCCGACCTCAGAAGGATGATAGGCTGAGTCAACCCCCCTGGTGTTAATTCAGCGATCGACCGGGATTCAAACCCAGGATCCTAGGATCCCAAGCCGGCACCCTAACCACTAAGCCAACACCAGGCATCACCACAAGGCAAAAGAAAATAAAATTAAACCAAGCACGATTTATCTCACCATCGAAGCAAGAATACTCATAAAACTCTGCAGAAGAGGCTACATCAGAAGAAGAAGATAAAGGAATAAAAGAGTACTGTATTAGAGCAGAGCCTTGGTGCGATCTGTGCTACATTGATACAAAAACATTTTCGCAGTTCATATTAAACACATCAGAAATTAAAACGACGACAATGGCAAAGTCAAAACATCGCATCAAATCAATCTCGACAGAAAAGCCAGAAAAATTAAAGAGTAGACATTATGAAACATCTGGAAATTCAACAATGTGTAGAGCGTAAAGAGGTCTCCAAAAGGTGAGAGCTTAATGGATGCCATCCCAGCAAAAACAAAATTGCAAGTACAAGGCAAAAATAGCATAATGCAGTTAAGACCCTCGACTGCTGGAAATCTGTGGTGAGGATCACGGAGATGGATCAGAAATCCCATGATTTGCACCCGGTAACAGAACGAGAGTTTGTCCATCACACATGGCACTGCAGGGAGGTGGCCCAAGTTGCGTCATCTTCAGCTCATAGTCTACATTACAAATTAAACACTATTAGAAAAGCCTCAACAAGGGCTGGGTGAGAGCGGGCAAGAGATATTAACTGGCATCTCAATGTCCAGGACGAATCTCCTTTATCAACCTCATCCCCAAAGCAAATCTCTTGGGATTAAAGGGTCAAATCCTCACCGAAGAAGGGGTCTCGGATGATGATCCAGATAATTATTAAACCGGTCAGTTACTGTTGTTACAAAGGTCAGATATTTGGTTTATTTTTCTTCTGGTTATTCTGCCTCTTTCAATCTCGAAGATTCTTGCTGAATATTGGAATACAGGTAATGTTGCATGGTAATTATGCTGTGAGAGTAACTGGTTGTTTGGATTATTGTTTGCCTCGGTGCCATATCAGGTGAAGTACAAGCTGTTTTTTTATTGTTTTTTTAAATCTCTCATCTCCACAATCTCACCACCCTTTGCAGCATTACAATCTTCCTCATTGTAATAAAAGCATAGAGACTATTTAAAAAAAATGAAAAAAGAAGAAGAAGTTGGATTACCATACGTTTTGCCGGGCGAGACAAAATATGAATCGTTGTTAGCGAAAGCTCCTGCAGGACAAGAGAGCTCTTCATTCATGGCTCACAAGTCTTACCTTGTAAAAGCTTCGGCTCCACAAAACAATGCAAAATGCCAACTGAAAATGCAAAAAAAACTCAAAAACGAAAGCTTGCTTCAATTAAATGGAGAGATGATTCACAAAATCACAAAGGATACATCAGAACAATCTCTTGGGCTTTCAATATTGTCTGGCACACAGCCTAACTTTTGAGGAAGTCTGCTGTAATGGTGCGCAGGGCCCCCTTCTTGAATGAAGAAAACAACCACCTTTTAAGGCCATTTCCCCCCAACAGAGTGGGGGTTGGTCTTTTTTCAGGCACCTTGATCCCATTTTTGAAGCAATGTTTTATGGCCGGATGCCCTTCCTGCCGCCAACCCTGTTAGTCGCCTCTTGCGACACACAGGGAATTACCAGTGAACTGGTACTCAATTTGCCGACCTCAGAAGGATGACAGGGTGAGTCCACCCCCCCGGTGTTAATTCAGTGATCGACCGGGATTCAAACCCAGGATCCTAGGATCCCAAGCCGGCACCCTAACTGCTCCTAGGATCCCAAGCCAGCAGGGCACCTTCTTGAATTGATAGCAGAATTTCTCCAGAATGGTTCTCAGAAAATATCAGAATAAAGTCCAAGGCTGTTGAAGTCCTTGGTATTCCTCCGCAAGAGGCCGATTACCAATGTCTGATTCTCACCCACCAGATGCAGTTTTTGGTGGACTCTTGTTTTATAAATAGCCTTACTCCTGCCCTCTCACCCCTCCCCCAACACATGCAAGCTGCATACATTCTTACAGAATCACACACCTCTCTCCATAAACCCACAACATTAAGGATGTTCAATGGCTTACCATTTTCAGTCTCTGGAGTGGTTGGTGAAACCTTTGGAGCCACATCAATTTGCAGAGGGGGTTTTGCATTTTGATGGAGTTTTTTGATGGAATTTTGCAATTTGCATTGATGGAGTTTGCAGACTGCAACCCAGACAGCACATAATCAAAGGACCAGACTCGTGTATTTTCCAGGGATGCTGACTAATCACCCTGTTGTATAATCTAGAGTCCCATTTACCACTTTGTAAACAAAGGACGCATCAACATTGGGATTTTGAGAAGCTCATTTGATCCTGGTTAAATTTCATTGGTTGAGCTTGGTGCTCTCACTTCAGCATGCATATCTTCTTGTAACTAATGGCATAAAATATCAGCAAAACCAATTTTTCTCTGGTCCATTATGCAGAATCGGCCTGCCCCACATCCTGCAAGAACATCCATGGACTTTACTCAAATCTCAACTCTGTGCACCACCACCCTTCAATCATCTAAACCCCACCTCCTCATACTTGTAGAAATTCACATCAAAGCCAAGTAAAGGGTACTTATTTCCAGTGTTCTGGCTGCAACCTCCACCATTCATTTGGCTTCAAAGCTGACATCGGCACTAATGTTGGCAGAAAAAAAGGGCAGCATTTCGAGTCGACTGTACTTCTCCAATTGCTTTTCAGCTTCTTTAGGTGACGCACTCTCTCAAACTTCACCAAATTCCTTTGTTGTGTCTGATGGACATGGACAAGAATCTGAGGCATTCACCAGTATAAAGGCCCTTCCTCAGCTTGTCACAGACCAGACAAATATCTCCGATTGTCCGATTGGTAACCCTAACGTTATAGTCTCAGGTTTCTGTAAACGTGCACCTTGATTCCTCAAACCAATGTTTTATTTCTTTTGCCAACCCTTCACACTCTCCAATTCACATCCCTCCATAAAAAGCTTACTTTGTCAATTTGTTCGTACTAACTGGGATTAACTACACCAAAATGATTGACAACTCCCTTGAAAATATTTCTCTCCAGATAATTCTAACATATCTTTCTTGGTATGTTATTGTTTATACCCCAATCTATCAAACCTATAAATTTCGTATGCACCTGTGGCTCAGAGCAATGACACAGCTGTGCAGCTGATGCAGTGCCCTCTCCAGGTAAGAGCAGGAATTTGACCAGGGTACCAGAGATAGCTTGCCTCCTATTTGCAAAGGACTCGGTGCGATCTTTAATGTCCACCAACTAATGCTGGCAGACAGGTTGCCCAGTTTAACGTCCATCTGAGAAACGATGCATACACACATTGATGCCTTGTCCTGACTGCGAGACACCAGGATGAGAGTTTATAGCTGGGCCGAAATTAGAACCCAGGCTAAGGGCTCAAAGTTGAGTGTGTGTACCTCTGAGCTATTCTGCCTCCGCCTGTAGAACTCTTTTATTCATAATTATGTCGTCAGAGGTCACGTGGTATGGGCGCCATCTTGGAAAATCGTTGCACCTCCATATCTCCGAAACTCCTCCATGAAAAAAAAGGAAACATGGCTTATTGTCAAGCACTCCCCATGGGGAATAAGTTATGTTTCTGATTATGTCATCGGTGCCTTCATTATGACACCATAATTCGACAAGTACAACATTTGATCTGATCAGTATGAAAATAAAATTATCTGCAACTGTTAGTCCGATGGACACAAAATTTTCACCATCGGAGCGCTTCCACCAGTAGAATTTTAATGATAATCATGACGTCATAGGTCATGTGGTACAGACGCCATCTTGGAAAAAAGCGAAAAACGTTGCACCTCTTGATCTTCAAACCAGTCCATGGAAATATTGAAACATGGTGTTGTCAAGTACTCCCCATGGGGAATAAGATATGTTTCTGATTACGTCATTGGTACCTTCATTATGGTGCCATAATTCGACAAGTACAACACTTGATCCGATCAATATGATTTTTTTTTTCTCTGCAATTGTTGGTCCAAAAATATCCACCAGTATATTTTTACTGCATAGCCGAAAGAGCAAAGCCGTCTAGAACAGTGTTTGTCCGTCTTTATGAATGTATGTCCCCTCAAACATATACCAATCAGAGCTGAGGATCTGGTCACATGACAGGGTAATGTGATTACGTCTGATGTCATTACGGCGGTACGGCAGCTGACTCTCCACACTCCGGCATTTTTATTTGAATTTCGTTCATGCCGAACATATCGTCAAACCTGTCATATATCACAATATCCATGCTCTCTCTACCTTTACGCTTTTCATTCAGTGTGAAACACAAACAAACCGTTTGTTAAAATGACGATCAAATATCGAAAGGATCGGCGTTATGTCTCTTGCAAAAAAGCTGTACGTATAGGCCTTAGGCTTTATACCTCCCCTTCGGACCGCTTCGGACAAATTAAGCCCAGGTTTCTTAAAACAGTAGTGTATCGTTTCAGTAGTATCGTTTTCATAATAGTAATAATACTTCCCCCATTTCCCCAGATAGTTTTCACTGTTATTAACCTTCAATGTTTACACTTTCCCCTCACGTTATGTATTCCGTCATATATTATAACACCTTTTTCTTCTTCTTCTTTAAAAGGCTGCTTTCGACTTGCTCACCAAATCTATTCATCCCAAAAAAAATTTCTATCTCCTATAATGCCTTTTTTCTACATTCCCTAAACTCTCCTGCACTCCATCCTCTATCCAGCGTCCTTAAACGTATTTTTGACTCGAAGGTCACAAGAAACTCATTTTGCAATAAATGTTCGTTTCCCATTAATCGTACACTTTCTAAAATCAAATCTCACCCTTCCCCTCCAAATCTTCCCCATAACCCCTCCCCTCCAAATCTTCCCCATCACCCCTCCCCTCCAAATCTTCCCCCTTTCCCCTCCTAATCCTCCCCATCACCCATCCCTTTCAAATCTCCCCCCTTGCCCCCTCCTTCCTAAACTACCCACTCACCCCTCCCCTCAAAGACTCCCCCTCGCCCCTCCCCTCCTAGACTCCTCCCTCACCCCTCCCCTCCAAATCTCCCCCATATCCCATCCCTTTCAAATCCCTCCCCCTATCCCTTCCCTCCCAAACTCCCCCCTCGCCCCTCCCCTTCAAATCTCCCCACCCTCATTTCTTCTCAATTTCCCCCCTCTCACTCCCCCTCCTCAAAGCGTCCTCCCCGCTTCTTCCCCCTTCCAACTCTCACCTCAATCTCCCCCAACCTTCTGCCTCGCTCTTCCCCCTCCTCAAATAACACCTCATTGTGCCTCACCAAATCACCATCAAACCTTTTGTCCTCCCAATCCTTCCCTTTCTCCGAGCTATTCCGAAATCTCTGACACACCTTCAACAGCTCTCCCTACCTCTTCCACCTCTTACCCTACCCCTCCTCCCCCCTGTTCTGTATCCGATGCTCCCCCTTCCTCTTCATTAACGGTATGGACCTCAAACATCCGGGGCCTTCGTTCAAACTTAACTGATCTCTCCATACAGGTTGCTTCTGTCAAACCAGACGTGATCTGCTTAACAGAAACTTTCCTCCTTCATGATGTCTCCGATTCCTTAGTATCTCTCCCGGGTTACTCCCTCCTCCAGTATGATAGACCTGAGCCTCGTCCTGGAGGTGGGGTTGCTATCTTTATCAAAAACTCTCTTCCTCACTCGCCCTGTACTGCACTCTCTCCACCTCACCCCCAGGAATACCTCTGGCTACGGCTTCCCCTTCGCTCCCACCTCTTGTTCATATGTGTGTTGTACCGTCCACCAAACAGTGATGACTCCATCTACATCTCGCTGTCTGATAATATGGACCAACTTCTATCTAATCATCCCAACTCTCTCTTCCTCATATGTGGTGATTTCAACTGTCACCATGCCAGTTGGCTGGGTGTGGGTACCTCTCTCACCAGCCATGGCTCCTCAGCAAAGTACTTCTGCGACTCACTGGGACTGACACAATCTGTCAATTTCCCGTCCCGGATCTCAGTCAACGGAGCTTCTTCTCTTCTGGACTTGGTTATGACTAACTTACCTGAAAATGTCTGCTGCTCTTCTTCTGCTCCAATCGGATCATCTGATCATGTCCTTGTTAAAGTGGACCTCTCTCTGACCATCCTCAGGGAGCCTGCTCAGCATCGACGAGTCTGGCATTTCACTCAGGCCAACTGGCACGGTCTTCAAGCAGCCATCAATCATCTGGACTGGTCTCCCATCTCTACCACCTCTGACATCAACTCATCCTGGGAATTCTTCCAAAGTAAATTGCGCTCTCTCATGCACAGATTTATCCCATCTCGTCTTCAATTGTCATACCCTTCCTCCCGTCCATGGTACACGGAATCTTGTGATGAGGCTGTTGCCCAGAAACAACTTGCCTTCGTCTCCTGGAAAGCAAATCCAACGGAAGGAAATCTCATTTCCTTTCACAAAGCCCGAAACAAGTGTGTGTCCACCCTCAGGAGAGCCAGGAAACAATATCTCTCCGTTCTCAAGACCGAACTCTCTTGTCTGTCTCCCTCTTCCAAATCCTGGTGGCGTCTGGTCAAATCCGTTTCTGGTGTTTGTTCCCCCTCCATCCCCTCCCTTACCTCAAACGGCTACACAGCTGACTCCGCACGTGAAAAAGCTGAATGCCTCAACTCTGTGTTTGCCTCTAAATCTTGTGTCGCAAACCCATCCCTCTCTGTACCCACCATACCCAGTCGTACCCAGCTGCTCCTGGACTCCGTGTCCTTTCCTCCTGACAAGGTGGAAAAGTTTCTGTCAACCCTCGACTCTGATTCTGCAACTGGACCCGACGGCATCAGCCCACGGGTCCTAAAATCCTGCTCTGCCGCTCTATCTCACCCTCTCTCTGTTCTCTTCACCCTCTCTTTTGCTCAAGGTCAACTGCCATCTGCTTGGAAATCAGCCAATATCACCGCTTTGCACAAAAAAGGTGCAAAAACAGATCCTAGCAACTACAGACCAATCAGCCTTCTCCCAATTATCAGCAAAGTCATGGAATCCATCATTGCTTCGGATATGAAATCTTTCCTCTTCTCCAATGGCTTGATCTCTGATCATCAATTTGGTTTCAGACCAGGTCACTCTACTCTGGACATGCTGCTTCTGCTGTCTCAACAATGGATGGAGGTCCTCAATGCCAAACAGGAAATTAGAGCTGTCTCCCTCGACATATCACGTGCCTTCGATACGGTCTGGCACCCTGCTCTGCTCACCAAACTCTCCTCCTTTGGTATCCATGCGAAAATCGCTTTGGCAGCGAAATCTCCACGCATGGCTGGCGGACTTCCTCTCTAGTCGTCGTCAACGTGTGGCCCTGAATGGGTTTCTCTCATCTCCTCTTCCTGTTCAGGCTGGAGTTCCCCAAGGCAGTGTTCTGGGCCCTGTGCTTTTTCTGGTCTTCATCAATGATCTCTCTGACTCTCTTGAAAATCCTCCATCTCTTTGCTGATGACTCCACTCTCTGCCGCTCCATTCCTCTTCCCTCAGATCGGCAGTCTGCAGCCTCCTCACTCTCTGAAGACTTGGACAAAATCACACTGGTCAAACAAGTGGAACATGTCTTTCAATCCTGACAAATCTCACACTCTTACTATGTCTCTGATGGTTAAACTGCCGAAATCTCGGCTCTCTGCTCACCTTCACTCTTTCATTCCTCTTTTCTCCCGCCTCTGGAACAAACTCCCTTACTCCCTTTCAATCCCACTCCTCCCTCCAGGTCTTTAAAACAGCTGTTCACCACCATCTCTTATCTTCCCCCATCCAAAACATTGATCTTTTCTACCCCCGCTAATTCACCCCAGATCCACCTTGTTTGAAATTCCAACTTCTTTCCTGGAAGTCATGGCAGTGTCCATATGTTTTATACCTCTCCCACCCTCCCCTTCCCATGCCCCCCCCATGCCCCCCCCACCCCCACCAAAGCCCTCGCCCTCTCTCAGATCTCTCGATGTCTCCATGTCTCTCGGTCCCTGCTCTCAAATGTTGTGTTTGTGTCCTTCCCCCTCTCTCCCCATATTGTCTACCGCTCCCGATGTTATATGTTTTATGTGTCGGTTTGTCTTTCTGTGTGATTAATGTTCGCTCATTCACGAGCCTCGATCTTGTATACAAAAAAAAAATAATAATAATAATAAAAAAATCGTAAATAGGACCATAACACTTTGATCCTGACGTCGTGAATACAAAGTTAATGGATTGAAACGGTCTATGGTTCATGAATCGGTGATAAGCAGTGTGGGGTAAAAACAACCGCGGAAGTAAGGAATTTGCCTAGGTTTTTTTGATGGCATGTTATTAACCCAATACTTGTGGGGTATACAGATTACAGTAGATCTTCCCTCAGTTCTGCAAGTAAAACTTACCTCATGTATGTCGGGATTTCCCCAAATCTCTTTGTTTAATGTTATAAACAGCATTAGCGACTGTTTCAAAAGCTAATCATATGTTTGTGGATTATAATATTTTACAAGCACGGCTACGCCGCTGTTAGACTTTCGGTCTTGTTAAATGATAGTTATGACTTCATAGGTCACCAATGGTTGGCAGCGAATGCCCCGGAAAGATTGACAGAAAGAGAGTGGCAATTCAATGTGTGGGAAAATTGCATGCTCAATCAGGGTCGCCCAGATAGTTCAGAGGGCAGGGCACTGGTACTGTTCACCAGAGGACCTGGGTTCGATTCCTGGTCTGTGCGCGTAATTTTCCCACATACATCAATTTAATTATTTAATCCTGTTCATTAATATGCTATTGTGTAGTTCTCTTGATAATTTCAAGCTTGTATATCTATTGCAGAGTTAATTTAAACCAAAAATGCTTAAACACTTTTGCACAATATTAGAGTAGACCAGAAGTCCCAAAATTATCACTTTAGCTGATGATTCCATATCTTACGTGAGAGTGCCACCGACTGAGAAAAATATTGAAGTAGCAAGATAATCTTAGTTCTTCGCTAACATTCCGTTTTCCTTCCTATCTCATACAAAACCACATTTTATTCGTTTTTTTCACTTAAGTTCTGTAACAGCTACAAGAACAATAAAAGTGCAGATAAATGTTAACTACTACTTACACAAGTTAAAAAATGGAAAGGGAGGGGGCAATACTGAGAGGTAGGGAAGAAAAAGGAGAGAACAGAGCATTTTATGTGGGGGGTGGGGGGAGGGGTGGAGGGGCGGTGGGAGTGGGAGGAAGAGAAGGGGAATGTATGGGAGGGTATAGGCAGGTGAGATCAAAACTTCCACCATTTCTGAATGTACAGGTTGGGTCATTTACAGTCACGTGAAAAAGTAAGTACACCCCATGTAAAGTTTTGACTTTTTCAACATATTTCAACATACAGCTATTTGGTCTTCATTTCAACAATATTGACAGATAAAGGTGATATAATATAACAAATATCATGAAACATTTACATTTTGTAGTCCATTGTATAATTTAAATAAACATAAATGCAAATTTCACATGTGGAAAAAGTAAGTACACCCCTGGCTCTAATAGGTGGTATTGCCCCCTTTGGCAGAAACAACCTCAAGTAGGCGTTTCTTATAACTGTCTACCAGTCTCTGACATCGACTGGGAGAAATTTTTGCCCACTCCTCCATGCAGAATTCTTTCAGCTCTGTGATGTTTGACGGGTTTCTTGCATGCACAGCTCGTTTCAAATCCCCCCAAAACATCTCGATGGGATTTAGATCCGGGCTTTGACTTGGCCATTCCAGAACCCTCCATTTCTTTCTTCTCAGCCATTCCTTGGTGGATTTACTGGTATGTTTAGGGTCAGTCATGTTGCAAGGTCCACCTTCAGTTGAGCTTCAACTTTCCAACAGATGGCCTCACATTATCCTCAAGCACCATCTGGTACAATGAAGAATTCATAGTGGATTATATGATGGTGAGCTGCCCAGGCCCTGATGCAGCAAAGCTGCCCCAAACCATAATATTTCCACCACCATGCTTTACAGTTGGTATCAGGTTCTTGTGATCAAATGCTGTCTTTGGTTTTCGCCAAACATGTCTTCTGGTACTGTGGCCAAATAGCTCTACCTTTGACTCATCTGTCCAGAGCACATTGCTCCAGAAGTGCTGGTCTTTGCCTAGGTGCTCATTGGCAAACTTTAGTCTTGCCCTGATGTTCTTTCTGGACAGCAAAGGTTTCCTCCTGGCACACCTCCCATGTAGATCAAATTTGTGCAGCCTCTTTTTAATGGTAGACTCGTGCACTTTGACATCAACAGTCGCAAGAGCTACCTATAAGTCTCGTGATGACATTCTGGAGTTCTTGGAGACTTCTTTCAGCATCTTGCGGTCTGCTCTCAGGCTGAACATGCTGGGGCAGCCTGGCCTGAACAAGTTGGCAGTTGTTTGGAATCTTCTCCACTTGTAGATGATCTTCTGGACAGTCGAATGATTGATTTCAAATTGTTTATAGATCTTTTTAAATCCCTTCCCAGACTCGTAGGCATCTATAACCTTCTTTCTGAAGGCCTCAGCGAGCTCTTTTGATCTAGGCATGGTGATGCCGCACACTTCAACAACAAAGAGCAAACCAAACTAAATGTCTGAGGTTTAAATAAGACAGGTTCCTCCAAGATCCTCTCCAACGATGTTCTAACCATTTGCACCTGAGCTGGTGCACCTGATTCTAATTTTAGGTGTTTGAAGTAGTGATAAATATCGGGGTGTACTTACTTTTTCCACACTCGAAATTTGCATTTGTTTATTTAAGTTATACAATGGACTACAAAATGTAAATGTTTCATGATATTTGTTGTATTATATCACCTTTATCTATCAATATTGTTGAAATGAAGATCATATTGCTGTATGTTGAAATATGTTGAAAAAGTCAAAACTCTACATGGGGTGTACTTACTTTTTCACATGACTATCTATTCTTGGTTTTCAACCCCATTCAGCAAATGACTCGACGACACTTTTCACGACTGGTGGATGAGTTGCGGTTCACCCAATATGCCCTGGCCCCCTCGTTCACCAGACCTCACCCGGTGCAATTTTTTTCTTGTGGGGCTTTCTTAAAGGCAGGGTCTATGCAACTCAACCAGCGAACATTCAAGACCGAAAAGAGCAGAGTCAAGCAGCTTTTGGAGAAATTACAGTGGGAAAGTGACAGAAAATGGTCTTAGAGCATCGCGAAAGGATGCACACACTGCTTGAAAATGATGGAAATAACGTCAAAATTCATAACAATTTTGCACACTTCTAAATTCAATACAGATTTTAACCACAAAAATTTGAAATATGTACCTACATGCTGTAAATATTTTGTTCGATTTTGTTTCTTAGCAACAGAATTATTGGGGTTAAAACTGGAAAAGATAAATGGCCCACCCTGTACATTCAGAATTCAGAAACAGTGGAAATTTTGACCTCACCTGCCCCTATTTCCCATACGTACCCTGGAAGAAGTAATAAACTGGAAGGAATGAAGGTGCGGCTTAATTCAGTTGACACAAACACACTTTATCATCCTTTATTGGTCAAAGTCAACAAGGCAGTACCTACCCAGACGAGCTCTCCGGGGAAGGGCAAGAGATTCCGAGTTATTTTCTGCAGGCATGGAGCGAGGCGATAAACAAATCTCAAGCGAAAGAGAGTCAGTGTCATTTACTTCTCCCAATTATCGACTAAAAGACATGGTAATTACCCATGCAATGTGCAGCATGCTGGGGAAGGCATGAAAATGAGGGAAAGCAGGATAAATACCTACCGTTGTGAACAAAGCTTTGCACACCCACTGAAAAAAATCAGGAAACCCAACTGTATTCAATTCGATAAAACCCTATGGTTTAAGGCTGTTTTCGCAATCAAAGGACTTTTCTTTGCTTGTATCATTATTGGTCACAATTGGCACGCATGCCCCGATAATTGCAAGATGGCAATCTTAATTCAGCAACAGTCTGGCTGTGATCAGCAGCTCATTTATGGGACAAGTGCACTTTTGCAACTTGTTTGCAATTTCAGACTCATAGCAATAACTACACAGTGAACTCTATATCTGCGAACGGTTGTTCCACTCCAAAAGTAAGTATAGCCGGTTAATTGACCACTCTTGGCAAATCTCGAGGCACTAAAAACAGCAATGTCAACATTGTACTTTTTCAATTCAAGGCCAAGGGTAGATAGCAGTTACTTTGAAGGGTATGAACATTAGATGCACCGAGAATTAGGCTTCTGATGGTTTTTCTTTCGTTTAGAGTTTAGGCCATTGATGAAGTTGAGGAGAGTATTTGAGGCATATTTTCCAGCCCGGCCCTATAATTGGGGCGAGCAGTGCTGTACCTAAACAGGGATTCTCTGCCACCTGAAGTGCTGCCAGGCTGCTTTAGCATCCTCTACGATTCTTTGGTATCAGACAAACCAGAGTGTAGGGCCACAACTACGTTTTGGGCAATGTCAGTGGCTGACACTCTGCCGTCCCCGCATCGCCACTCGGGTTACACCAAACACCAGAGCTACGGACTGTTTCAAGTTGTGTAGGGATTGCGCTTTGGCCTACCAAACTCAATTGGGTTTGTCACTTCTTAACCAATGATCGCTAATGGAGGTGGATGCTTTGAGACCTGGTTGATCTCCGTTCCATCTCCTGAGGCCCATCCACATGTGGGGATGGCGGGCAAGAACAGCATACATACATACACGCACACACGCAAAGGTATTCACTCGGTACAAGTAATGAAACATTTAGATGCATTATGCAGAAAATTTAGATTATGATCCATTAGCCTGGTGTTGGCTTAGCGGTTAGGGTGCCGGCTTGGGATCCTAGGATCTGGGGTTCAAATCCCGGTCGATCGCTGAATGAACTCCAGGGGGGTTGACTCATCCTGTCATCCTTCCGAGGTCGGCAAATTGAGTGCCAGTTCACTTGTAATTCCCTGTGTGTCGCAAGAGACGACTAACAGGGTTGGCGGCAGGAAGGGCATCCGGCCATATAACATTGCTTCAAAAAGCGGCCCACGGTGCCAGAAAAAGGCCAACCCCTGCTCTGTGAGGAAAATGGCCTCTAAAGGTGTTTTTTTTTTTTTGCAGAAACAATTTTTCCAAAGGTCCCCTTCTCTGCTAGTTCATGACTGGAGATACACTGAGCACAGGTCCTGCCAAGGCTGGAAGTTTGCAATGTACGTGTCATCTGGAATGCTCCCGTTTGTGTGCAAAGCTCCCCAAAGCCCCTCGCCACATCTATATTTTATTGTGGGCCAATCATCCACGGCACGATCATTCTACATTCTCCTGTCTTTCTTCGCTTTTTCGCCCAGGAGGCCCCTCTTGGTTTTTTGGGGTTCAAACCTTCCCATGGAACGGGAAGGCGTTGGCGTTGGCTTAGCGGCTAGGGTGCCAGCTTAGGATCCGAGGAGCCTGGGTTCGAATCCCGGTCGATCACTGAATTAACGCCAGGGGGGTTGAATCAGCCTGTCATCCTTCCCAGGTCGGCAAATTGAGTACCAGTTCACTGGTAATTCCCTGTTTGTTGTAAAAGGCGACAAACAGGGTTGGCGGCAGGAAGGGCATCCGGCCGTAAAACATTGCTTCAAAAAGGGGACCGAAAAACAACAACAACCACGGTGCCCGAAAAAGGCCAACCCCCGGTTGTGGGGATAAATGGCCTCTGAAGGTTTTTTTTATTTTTTATTTTAAAAACTTTTTTAGTTTAATGGTAATGGTAAAAAATGGCCTCTAATGGTAAAAAGTGTTTTCACTTGCAAGTTTTGCTGCGTAAGTATAACCAGCAGCTTTCCCGTGTAAAAAATAAAAGTAAATAAACTAAATAAATTCAGAAAACACACTCGGTGCTCATTAATAACACCATTTCAATGAAAACGTGCTCATAGAGCACAATTCACCAATCCCCAAACCATCTCTGCATTATACTGCAATATGGAGGGTAACATGCTTTTCAGACAAAAGTCCATGACACACAACCAATGTACATTGAAAAAATATTAACTACAACTATTGCTAACTCTTCCAGAACATTTTGTCGCTCTCATGATAAAATTGCAGGCTTTTTTCGTTTTTTGATACGGCCAACAATGTTGGGTAATCCCTTTGCATTCGTATTTTGCATTTGCTCCCGAATAGGTGAGCACAGAACAGTAGTACCCCCTAATGCTCAATGAGCTGATTAAGCCAAGGAGAGATCGAATCAGCATAGCAGAAAGGATCACATATCTGGCTGTTCATGAAGATATTCCTTACATCACTTTACTAATTCCGAGAGGAGTGTAATTTGGAGGGATTACTTGCTTCATTCAGTAGCCCGTGGTGCTTCCAGCACAATGATAGAACACGCTTGATGGGGCGTTTCGTGCAGTGCATCATAAAAGTAATTAAGCATGCAGGTAGTAAACAAGGGTGGGGTAAGTGGTTCAAAAGGTTATCAGCCAAACACAAAACAAACATGTTGTGCAGTTTATCATACCATGTGAACAACTATTGCTAAATAAGGTAGACTGCAAATGCACACAACACCTTCACACTACAAAATCTCAGAGGTAAATGTGATTCTACCCAACCACAACCTCCACAAATTTGGAGTCCTGCTCAGGCCCAACGTTATCTTGAAGGTAACACTGTACCCTGGGGTATTAGAGGAAGTGTGACATGAGTGGGGTTTATTTAATTGTGGGGTAAAGGTTTATGAAATAGTGTGGGGTCAAAGGTCTTTTGGTCCCTACTCCTATGAGAATATAAATTGATTTTGTGATTCGTTTGATTGAAATTGCACTATTCCTACACTTGGAAGGAGAGGCACTGGGCATGTGCCCTTATACTTACAGGAGCATTATTAAATATTGTTACACTTCACATATGATCTCAACACTACCTAATCCAGGAACCCTGCTCACCTTCACTCATTCATTCCTCTTTTTCCCACCTGTGGAACCAACTTCCACATCCATTTCAATCTCATTCTTCCCTCCAGAGGCGCGTGCGATTTGGTCTCTTCCGAAGACAGAAGCCTCTTCCGAAAGATTGCTTTGCGCCGAACAGGCAGAAGAGAAGCAAGATGGCGGCCAAACATGTATTACTCGCGCTCATGATGGAAGAATTAGACAAAGATGACACTACATCACAAGTTGATGCAAATATCCAGATTGTGTTTTCACTTGCAAGTTTTGCTGCGTAAGTATAACCAGCAGCGTTGCTCCGTGACTGAAATTAGACGAGGCCATTTTGTTTTCGAAGAGCCCACGCCTCTTCTGCTGGATGACGGGAAGAGGCAGAAGAGCTTCCGAGAAGAGAATAGTCCAAATCGAACGACCGGAAGAGTCTTCGGGAAGTCTCTTCCTCTTCCAGAAGTGCAAATCGCACGCGCCTCAGGTCTTCAAGACAGCTGTTCACCATCATCTTGGATCAACCCCAATCCAAAACCATGACTTTTTCTACCCTCGTTATCCCCAATGCCTCCTTCCAAATTTCCAGTTTTCCCTCCTGATTGTTTCTTTCTGTATCCATCTTGTCCACCCTATGCATCCTCTTCTGCCCCCCTATTCCTCCCTCACACCCATTGTTTGTCCGTCTTCCTCTTCCTTGGCCATCGGCTCTGCTGGAGGTGCTTCCCCCCCCCCCCTCTCTCTCTCTGTTGTGCCTTTTGTCCTGTTGCATCCTGATCTGTTCAGTGTACAAGTGCTAGCTCTTCCATGAGCCTCGACTATGTATACAATGTTTTTTTTATTTTAATGGAACTCAGTGGTCATGTGATATGCTGTCCGCCAAAGCTACGGACAACACAAGCACAAAGATGAGCCACTGTTGGCTTTGACAAGTCTCAAACCGCTCTAAATCTTTTTGATCTTTGAAGCTGTCGACAGCGTCGCCTACTTTGGTTGAACCACATACTCCGTCGCAGAATCTTGAAAAACAAATCAAGAGAAAAACAGCAAGCACAGCTTTGGGGGAACGGGACCCATTTTCTATGTTGTGACAGTCGTGTGATGCAGCCATTGCAATGCAAGGCAAAGCATTCTGGTCCAACATGACTCAGTGGACAGTAATCACGAAGGTATAGTCGAATAAGGCACTGCAATACCTCGGGTAAGCAGATCCTGCGTCAAGTAAACCAAGGGGTTAGTAAAATCGGTGTGAAAGCGATGGAGGGGTAAAGAACCGCTGGGTAAGCAATTTGTAGTGTGAAAGGGGTTATCATTTACCCAAAAAAGGAAAGACAATCACAAATTAATTCCTTCATTTTCAGATTTAAAACTTTTCATTTTTAATTATCAAATTCAAAAAACTGAAATACCAGATGATCGATGATATAAAAATAGATGCTCGGAAAGACAACACCTCAGACTTACTTTTGTTTGGTTACAAGGATTTTCAGTGGCAATGCCAATTCATAAATAGCATTTTAATGAGGATTTCAAATTGCCCCAAGGACATTACAAGTCTGCTAAGCAGGTACCCAGAAAAATTCAGCATCATGGAAATGTAACTTCAACATTCCAGGGTGTTAACAAACTCGTTTGGTTTGGTTTAAAAAAATGTTTAAACCAAAACAATTTTTTTTTTCCAAGCCGAAGGTGGACACCCTATATTATAAAAAGTTAAGTTACTTGATTAAATCACCCGCAACCCTCAAATCCTCAACCCCCACCCCCCACCCCCCAGCCCAGGACTTCAACCACCTCCCTACTCCAAGTGCTAAGATCCCCCCTCCTCACCCCCACAGGAAGACGCAACCCACCCTCCCAACTCCATCTCCTCTCTATCAACCCCCCCTATCCCACACCAACTCTCTCCACCCCTCCCCCTTTCTACCCATTTTCAATGATGACAAACGTATTATTATATCGGATACAAAGTGTGAACTTCTCACTTGTGGGCAGAACCAAGCAAGACAGGAAGATAATCCCCATTCCTAAATGACCTTCGTGAAGCAGTTGAGTTTTTAAACAATAATTCAACAATGGCATGGTAATACACGACTTCCGAAATGACGTAATCCACCCAAGTGTGCTTGGTGCGCATGCGCAGCATCCCCTGAAAACGGTGATGTTTGGGGTGCCAAAATTATATCATGGGTGCGAGATACGGATTGGCTCTCTAAGCCTACAATGGCTCACGAAGCTTCTAAAAATGCCAAAAATACTTGCAAAAGTACCTGAGAGAAAGGGCTGTGCCTCTGCACAACATAAAACTTGGATAACCTTCTCGGCTCGCCGAACGGGCAGCCACCCGTACTGCAAACTCCTGCCATGTGGGCAGGTGCAAGGCCCGAGTGGGTGGACATGTGCTACGCAACCCCTGAAGGATCGCTACCAGCGAATGGAGTTTGAACTTTGTGGAAGTTCCTCCTGTGAACATGGCAGGCTTGGTGATTTATTTAATGGACGTCTGACAATACTGTCTGATGGCATGATGATGGGAAGTGGTGGAATGATGAAGTTGAAAAGAGGATTGACGAGAAGAGGAAGAAGTTCAAGGAGTGGCAGAAGGCGAAGGATACGGGAGAAGAAAAAGCAGAGCATGAAAGTTATAAGGCAGCCACGAAGGCAGCAAAGAAACAGGTAACAAAGGCGCAGGAGGCATGTAGGAAAATGTTCGGAGAACGCTTGGATTCGGAAGAGGGTCACAGAGCGGCATTCAGGATTGCAAAGCAGATAGCGAAAGAGAGGTGTGATGTGATGGGGGTGAGTTGCTTGAAGGATGAAGTGGGACAAATCGTTGTGGACCCAGATGGAATTAAAGGAAGATGGAAAAGATATATGGAAATGCTGTTGAATACAGAGAATTAAAGGGATGGCAATATGGAGAGTAACCCAGTTTTAGGACCGGCAGAGAAGATAACTGAGAAGGAAGTTGAGGAAGCGATAAAAGCAATGAAGAATCGAAAAGCGGGAGGGCCGACGGGAGTTGTGGGAGATATGTTGAAGGCAGCAGGAAGTTGGGGTGTGAAGAGAATGACAGATCTGTAATATGGTGGTGAAAGAAGGCCGCATTCCAGTAGATTGGGAACCGAGTACCCTCGTCCCTCTATACAAGGGGAAAGGTGACCCTCTGGAGTGTGGCTCGTAGCAAGCGATAAAGTTATTGGAGCATGGAATGAAGGTATTGGAAAGGGTGTTGGAGAGGATGATAAGGAAGAAAGTGAAGATCGACGAAATGCAGTTTGGATTTATGCCAGGAAGAGGAACGACAGACGCACTCTTTATTGTGAGGCAGTTGCAGGAGAAGGACATGGAGAAGAGGAAGAAGTTGTTTCTTCGGTTTGTTGATCTGGAGAAATCATTCGATAGGGTTCCACACGAAGTAATGACATGGGCATTGAGTAAGTTAGAAGTGGAGGAATGGTTGATCAGAGTAGTGATGGCAATGAACAAAAGAGCGCGCACAGCTGTAAGGACGAAGGATGGGAACAGTGGTGAGTTTGAGGTGAAGGTGGGAGTGCATCAGGGGTCGGTACTAAGTCCACTACTACTTGTAGCTGTGATGGAGGTGCTGGCTCAGAACGTAAAGGAGGGTTTACCGTGGGAGTTGTTGTATGCAGATGATCTGGTGTTGATTGCGGAAAGTATGGATGGACTGAAGAAAAAGATGAACAAGTGGAAGGAATGTATGGAGACAAAAGGTCTGAAGGTGAATATCGGAAAGACGAAGGTGATGGCAAGTGGTAAAGCATGTGGTGAGGTGGAAAGAACTGGGAAGTGGCCATGTGCTGTGTGCAGGAAGGGTGTCGGAGTGAATTCCATTCAATGTACAATGTGCGCTGAGTGGGTTCATCAAAAATGTAGTGGTCTGAGAGGGTCATTAACCAGTGTGGCAGCTACATTCAAATGTAAGGTGTGCACAGAGGGAGCTGCAGATGGAGGAAATGTTGAGTTGGATCTTGGAGACGGCGTGAAGCTGGAAGGTGTGAAAACATTTTGCTACCTCGGAGACATGCTGAATGGAGAAGGTGGATCAGACTCGGCAACGGTTGCTGGAGTGAGATGTGCATGGAAGAAGTTTCGGGAACTGAGTGGCGTGCTGATGAGGAGGGGAGTGTCGTTGAAGTTGAACGAAAAGGTGTATGCTGCATGTGTGAGAAGTTTTATGATTTATGGGAGCGAGACATGGGTAATGAACGTAGAGCAGCAACGAAGGCTGGAAAGGGTGGAAATGTGAATGGTTCGGTGGATGTGTGGGGTATCGTTGAGAGAGAGGAAGAAAAAATGATGAATTGCGAAAGATGATGGGAATGGAGCCTGTGATTGATGCTGTGAAGAGGAACAGGTTGAGATGGTTTGGTCATGTGTTGAGGAAGGATGAAAGTGACTGGTTGAGAAGAGTGATGGAAATGAATGTAGAAGGAAGTAGAGGACGGGGAAGACCGAGAAAGACTTGGCTAAAGATGGTGGAAGAAGAAATGCGGGCAAGGGGGTTAACAAGGAGAGATGCAGAAAATAGGGCAAAATGGAGAAGATTGTCATGGGGATCGCAAGGCTAACTCCTTAAAATGGCCTTAAAATGAACGTTGTTGCTGTTGTATTACCAAGCAATGGCAACCAACTCTTTGGCAAAGGACATCTCAACATGAAAAAAATCGTTCTCGTCACACTCCCAATCTTTCCGCCAAATTTCTTCCAACTCCGACATAACCTTTTGATACATCTTGTTCACAGACAAACAAACAGACATGGGTGAACACATAACCTCTGTCTGCCTCCAATGGCAGACGTAATAAAGGTTGTTCAACACAATGTCTAGAAAGATTTATTGGTGATTTAAGAAAGAAAATTGAGGATACCCAGGTCACTTTAGTTCAGTTTGTCACTTTTTAAATTACTGACTATTGCAATGATTGCTGAAGACGGTGCTGCAGTCGCATTACAAGGTTATATATATATATACAGTCATGTGAAAAAGTAAGTACACCCCATGTAAAGTTTTGACTTTTTCAACATATTTCAACATACAGCTATTTGATCTTCATTTCAACAATATTGATAGATAAAGGTGATAATATAACAAATATCATGAAATATTTACATTTTGTACTCCATTGTATAATTTAAGTAAACATAAATGCAAATTTCGCATGTGGAAAAAGTAAATACACCCCTGCATTTATCACTACTTCAAATACCTAAAATTAGAATCAGGTGCACCAGCTCAGGTGCAAATTATTAGAACATCCTTCGAGAGGATTTTGGAGGAACCTGTCCTATTTAAACCTCAGACATTTAGTTTGGTTTGCTCTTTGTTGTTGAAATGTGTGGCGTCACCATGCCTCGATCAAAAGAGCTCTCTGAGGTCTTCAGAAAGAAGGTGAGAGATGTCTACGAGTCTGGGAAGGGATTTAAAAAGATCTCCAAACAATTTGAAATCAATCATTCAACTGTCCAGAAGATCATCTACAAGTGGAGAAGATTCCAAACAACTGCCAACTTGTTCAGGCCAGGCTGCCCCAGCAAGTTCAGCCCGAGAACAGACCGCCAGATGCTGAAGAAGTCTCTAAGAACCCCAGAATGTCATCACGGGACCTACAGGCAAGCTCTTGCCACTGTTGATGTCAAAGTGCACGGGTCTACCATTAGAAAGAGGCTGCACAAATTTGATCTACATGGGAGGTGTGCCAGGAGGAAACCTTTGCTGTCCAGAAAGAACATCAGGGCAAGACTAAAGTTTGCCAATGAACACCGAGGCAAAGACCAGCACTTCTGGAACAATGTGCTCTGGACAGATGAGTCAAAGGTAGAGCTATTTGGCCACAGTACCAGAAGACATGTTTGGCGAAAACCAAAGACAGCATTTGACCACAAGAACCTGATACCAACTGTAAAGCATGGCGGTGGAAATATTATGGTTTGGGGCAGCTTTTCTGCATCAGGGCCTGGGCAGCTCACCATCATAGAATCGACTATGAATTCTTCATTGTACCAGAGGGTGCTTGAGGATAATGTGAGGCTATCGGTCGGAAAGTTGAAGCTCAACCGAAAGTGGACCTTGCAACCTGACAATGACCCTAAACATACCAGTAAATCTACCAAGGAATGGCTGAAAAGAAAGAAATGGAGGGTTCTGGAATGGCCAAGTCAAAGCCCGGATCTAAATCCCATCGAGATGTTGTGGGGGGATTTGAAACGAGCTGTGCATGCAAGAAACCCCTCAAACATCGCACAGCTGAAAGAATTCTGCCTGGAGGAGTGGGCAAAAATTTCTCCCAGTCGATGTCAGAGACTGGTAGACAGTTATAAGAAACGCCTACTTGAGGTGGTTTCTGCCAAAGGGGGCAATACCACCTATTAGAGCCAAGGGTGTACTTACTTTTTCCACATGCGAAATTTGCATTTATGTTTATTTAAATTATACAATGGACTACAAAATGTAAATGTTTCATGATATTTGTTGCATTATATCACCTTTATCTGTCAATATTGTTGAAATGAAGATCAAATAGCAGTATGTTGAAAAAGTCAAAACTTTACATGGGGTGTACTTACTTTTTCACGTGACTTTTTTTATGTATGTATGTATGTATGTATGTATGTATGTATGTATGTATGTATGTATGTATGTATGTATGTAATGTATGTGTGTGTATATATATATATATATATATATATATATATATATATATATATATATATATATATATATCTGCGGTTTTGAGATTGGTACAGTGAAGGTTAATAAAGGTTAAAGGTTTGCCCCGCATAGTTAGTCACACGAGCAACATATAGGCCCATTAGTAGTATAGTTATGTCTTAGTGTGTGTAAGAATAGGCCATTTTCCCCTCTTGGTACCTGCAATGTGTAAATACAGTAGAATAGGCCCTACATTCATTTTGCATACACCTCCATTCTACCTCTATGGGTGCAATCCATCCCGCGTCCCAATTGGCTGTCCACTAGTCAAGTTAATAGAAGGCAGGGCCTCGAAAGGTGAAGGAGGGTTGAGCTCGGCGCGGCAGCAGTGGGGACGGTAAGATTGAACCAGCCAATCAGAGCTCGAGCCGAATGTCAGAATCAGAGCTCGAGTGAGTTCCAGAGGGTTCTAAGGGCGTGGCAATAAAACCCTTTGCGCGAAGCCCCCACCTCAGTCCAGTTATGGGAGAGGCGCTCGTGAGTTGAGCAGAGTTGCGCGCAGACCAGAGTTACGGGAGAGGTGCGCTGAAGTGACTTCTGAGTACGGAGAAAGGAGACGCGCTTGACGGAAATCCTTCGCACTGTATGAACTTTGTTACGTGGAATACGTGGGCGCAGACAGGGCATTGATAACTCACGCGGTTCGGCCAAAGCGAGTGAACGTGGCTGAGTAACCGCCAGCTGCGCAAAGTCCGCCCTCTACCGTTCGCCCCGAGATTACCCGCTTTGTTCGAGCGACACGATACGAGTCCCTGCCTTCGCCTACCTTCATCTTCGTGGGACGTGCCGGGGACCGTGGAGAGCGAGACGGAGCTGATCCTGTACGACCACCGTAGCGCTGGTGAACATCATCCTGCCCATCAGCAATCCCCGTGTGAGTGTGTGTGTGTGTGTGTCAGACGGGCCCGTTTGTCCTGGGGTATTAAGAGTAAGACTGTTTAAGGATTTCCCCGTTTCTCTTCGTCCTGAGCTGTAAATACGTGCAATCATAATGAAACCAATTCGTTCTTCCTTTTCTTTCCAATTCGATCGCCTTGGTGATTTCTCCATTGACGAAGCGTGGTACGAATAAGATCGCTTCAATCGGGTCTAGTAACTAATAATAGCGCGGATCACGTGTACGCAAACCGCTCGGCGTATCACCATCACACGTGGTTCGTGCGAGGCTTATTCCCTCGCTTCCAGGGCAGCGCTAGTACTTAGGTAACAGTGAATTTGGTCCTGAAACCCTATTTAGCGCTGTCCAGAAGGGACGTAATAGGTCTCGGGTCGCGCCAGGTCAGTAAAGACAAGGGGATTAATCCCCCCCTTGATAAGGGGGAGAAGGCCGGAGGCAGATCCACAACAATTGGTAGTCAGGAGTGGGGATTTGGAACCTGGGACGAAATTTTTTAGACCAAATTTTGGACACCAATTGTAAATATTGGCCATAACAACTGGTGTCGGGGAGTGGGATTTGGAACCCTACCAAATTTTTTTGGACAAATTGACTCCAAATTACGAGCGACCAATATTTAGTTTTTAAGATCCAAAAATTAAATTCGTGCCATGGATGGCCAAAGCGGTCGAATGTCGGTGGGGGTAGAAAATGTAAAATTAATGACCCAGGACCGAGAGGGACAGTTGGTAGTAATGGAAGCAGAAAAGGGTGCGGCAGCTGGCAAAGAAAATGGCGGCACCTCGCACGGGGCGGCGAGAGCCGAGCCCACTGTACCAACGGTTTTAGACATGCAATTATTCACGACTCGAGTGTTAGCGCTCATAAAAGAATGGGGTGAAGATATCAGCGGAAGATTTGGTAGGATGTAGGAGGCGAGATGTGAGAAGAATAAAATGAGTACTCGGGTGGACACCATGGGGGAGAACATTGGGCACATGTTGAGCGAAGAGGTCGCATCGGGACACGACGAGGTAACGCGATGTGAGGAACGCGTGGAGAGCGGGGTAGAGCAGAGCGTGGTTACATTGACCGAGGGGATAGAAATCGCGACTCGGGGTGTGGAAAAGCTGACGGCCGCCGAATTTGACAGGGAAAATTCATGCGCGCCAGCAGTTGTCGAAGAAAAAGAAATTATAGAAATTATAGTTGAAATTGGGGCCGAAGAGACGGCAGAATCAGAAATTAAATCGGAGGTTGAAATGGAATGTACACAACGTTTGGATTTGCATTGTGATGTCGTGCTTCCTTACAAAAATGAAGGTTTGCAGGTGCTGGCGGAGAAGAGAATCCCGAAGGTGAGTTGGGGTGTGTATGGCGCGAAAGTGTTTGGCGGGAAAACATTTTTGGCGCGCTTGGGATCCCGACGAAACCCGGGCGCTCGTGGAAAGTCCGTGGTGCGATGTGTGCGAGCAAATTGCGCACGTGTGCGAGAAAAGTGTGCACCAAAGCACGGGTGTATGACGGAATGTGAGTGGGAAGAGTGCGTCGACGGAGAGTGTGAAACAGTGTGCGATGGCCAAGAGTGAGAGCGAATGCACACCGGAGCGTGTCGTAGAGAGTGTGCAGGAGTGCACACCAGAGCGCGTGATTGGGTGTGTACCGGGAGTGCACACCCGTAGTTGTTACTGAGGGTGTAACGAGAGTGCGCGCGAGGGTGTGCGATGGCCGATTGTGTGACGAAGTGTGTGGAGGAAAAGTGTGTGATAATGGAGTGTGCGAACAGTGCGAGTGCGCCTGAGTTGTGTGCACCTGTGTGCAAGAGAAGAGAATGCGCGGGAGAGTGCTGTAATAGAATGCATGGGGTGTATGAGAGGCACTGGAGCGCCTCGGTGTGCGAGAGTGGAATGGGTCGCGAGTGCTGAGAACGCGGCTCGGGCATCGATGCAGACCGGGGGAGCGGTTAGGGTGACGTATAGCCGACGCGAGCCCTCGGTACGTGGTGTGCTTTGTGTGCAGCGGGGATCGGCGGGGATCGTTGCCGCGGTGGCGTGCACGATTTGTGCCGGGCCCCGCCCTGTATGGTCGGTGCCGCGCCTTGGCGGGAAAGGCGATCGGCACGGTTCGAGGGGGGGTAGGAGAGGCGCCCCCTGGCGGGTGCGGTGCTCCGACCGTGGATGGTTGGGCCGTCGTGCATGGGACCGAAAGGCTCTGCGCAGAGATGGCGCCTGGCGCCTTGGCCCAACAAAACCTCCTCCCCTGAATCGAAAATGCCGGACGGACCCAACCTACAGGCGACCAACCACCCGCATGCATTGCTCGGCTTTTACGAAGCCGAGCTGTGACGAAAATGTATTGCCGCACAGAGAGGCTCATAGTTCAGAGGACTGGAATACCAATAGTGTTGGGGAATGGTGCCCGGTGTAGAGGGATGGTCGTTTTACCATCCCTCACTTGGGGCACATGAGCAATAGATTATGGGGATGGCAGTGTAAACTAGCCGAGGGCGTGCTAGGTTAATTGATAGGGATTTAGAAAGATGACGGTAGAGGACAAGATTTAAGTCGGGACATGGTACAGGTAGAGGGGACGTAGTTAGCTTCGGTGGATGATAATGACGAGGGAGTGCTTAGTGTAAGGGAAGACGGGAAAGCACGAGTATTAGGGGAAGTAGCTAGTTATATGATGCTGTGTGTGTGTGTGTGTAGTAGTGTGGAGAAATTGTGTGTGTGGATGAGCTTGAGCAAATGAGGAATTGAATGAGAATCACTGGGTGGATGAGCTTGAGCAAATGAGGCATTGATTGGGGATAACCAGTGGTGGTGTATGAGTGGTGTATTGAGGACGAATGGAGTGTGTTGAAGTGAATTGACTTGCATGGTGTGCAAGTGGGGAACAGGTGTGAGAGCACAAGAGGTGTGCAAGAGAGCTTGGTGTGTGGAATAAATGGTGTGGAATGAGTGGTGTGGAATGCTTGGTGTGAAATAAAAGGTGCGGGATGCATGGTGCGAAGGAGCGAATGGGGGGAGATGGACCCCTTCACGAATACCCGGGGAGGGTAGTTTAAAGTCAGGTGGAGGGCTTCGGTAAATTATTGGATATCGACACCTGTGGTGCAGGTAGTGGCAAAGAAGTGCTTGGATGGGTGCATGAGTCTGTGAAATGGCTGGGCGTGTGGGCTTTGTTGGTGCGTATGGTTATTGGGGCACTCCGCCACTGGCAGTTTGTCGGCCAGGTGAGGCCGCAGGTAGGCTCTGGGAGCCAGTCAGAGTAGTGTTCAGTGGGGCCCGAGGATCCAGGAGAAGGACCCGGGTAGCCCAATGCCAGAGAGGGCATCAGGGGGTGAGAGAGCCAGGAGGGGCCTTCCCCAATTTAGGTAGTCGCAAGGAGCAAGGTAAGCTCGGGTGGCGACTTCAGTGGCAGAGGTGCGCAGGTAGTTGGACCTGCGAGTGGAGCCACACGACCCAGCCCCGAAAATGTGCAAAGGCACAGTTAGAAAAAATGGGAAGTGACCCCCCAAATTCAGGGGCACCGCAGAGTGGTCAATGGGAATCAGGTTTTTAGAACCACATAGTTTAAAGATGGCCAATTGAATTGGCAGGGCATGACCCCGGGTAGTGTAAAGGAGTTAATGTCAATTAGAGTAGTTAGGAAGAGGAATTCCCTTTGCGCCATCCACATTCATTCACCGAGGTGACAAAGCTCCGCACCAGCACCAAGTGGATGATTTGAGTGAGTAAGACGCATCTCGACGTGATGTGACATTGTGTGGCATTCCATCTCTTCCTTCTTGGGAGGGATTGGATGACGAATTTGGATTAGAGGGGGATATGGGAGACAAGACGAAGAGACGGATTTGTAATTTGTAAATACAGGGAGGGGCAAGGGTAGTGTAAGCTGACATGGGGGGTTACGAACAGTTAGGGACGAGCTTGCTCTGCTCATTCTCCCGCGCCCCTCATGTTGCATTACCTTGTGTTTTGGTGTACCCTTGCGCCCTTTCCTCTGCTAACTGTGCTTTGTCTCTCCTCCCCACCCATGGAACCATTTTGGAGGAGTTGTGCAGCAACCTCGAACTGTGCGGCTGCACTTTGCTACACCTGTGCAGCTGCACCATGCTACACCTGTGCGGCTGCACATTGCTACACTTGTGCAGATGAACTGCGCAGTGCTTTGCTGCCGTACTCCTTATTATAACTTTGTTGCACATGCACAGACACTTTGCTGCCCCACTTTACACATGGACCACACGTTTTGTGGCCGTACACTTTGCTGAGCAGTCATTTGCTGCAGACTTACCTTTCATCTTCGGACCACTGGTTTTAAGTGGCATCAATGTCACGCAGTTGGACCACATAAGGTTGGCCCTGCTGAAAAATAAAAACGAACACGGGTTCTTGTACATTGTATTCTGGTGTGCCAGGAAAGAAGAACCAAGTTTTTATTGCACACAGAAGATGAAGCAAGAAGAAGATGCGGCCCAGCAGCAAATGGTGAACTTTTTGAATTGTGCATTGATGAATGTGTTTTGGTGTATTGGTGCATTGCTGTGCTTTCTCTCCCCTCCAATCTTCTTTCCACAAAAAGAACAGGTCCTGGGGGTTATAGGAATGTAAATAATTTGGGTTTGTAATTGTAAATAAGATGCTACCCACCGGCTTTAGGTGTAGTTTGAGAATTAATTCCGCAATTCGGTTAGTTGTGGGTGCGAGTCAGTTAGTTACACAACGCAGTAGGTGGGACATATTTAGTGTTGTAAAACTGTCGCATACACGGGGTTAGAGTAAATGTTAGAGGGGAACCACATCTAAGGGTCACATGTAATTAAAAACTAGTCCCAAGTCTTTCTCAAAACCGGTCGTTCACACCGGTGTGGGTTTGACTCGGAGACGAGTCTGACGAGGGAGGGGGGCAATGCTGCGGTTTTGAGATTGTTACAGTAAAGGTTAATAAAGTTTGAAGGTTTGCCCCCCATAGTTAGTCACACGAGCAACATATAGGCCCATTTGTAGTATAGTTATGTCTTAGTATGTGTAAGAATAGGCCATTTCCCCTCTTAGTACCTGCGTTGTGTAAAGACAAGAGAATAGGCCCTACATTCATTTTGCGTACACCTCCATTCTACCTCTATGGGCGCAATCCATCCCGCGTCCCATTTGGCTGTCCACTAGTCAAGTTAACACGAGGCAGGGCCTCGAAAGGTGAAGGAGGGTTGAGCTCGGCGCGGCAGCAGTGGGGACGGTAAGAAAGAACCAGCCCATCAGAGCACGAGCGGCATGGCGTGAGGGCGTGGTGAAGAGCGTCTGGTGAGTTCCAGAGGGTTCTAAGGGCGTGGCAATAAAACCCTTTGCGCGAAGCCCCCACCTCAGTCCAGTTATGGGAGAGGCGCTGGTGAGTCGTGGAGTCCAGTTATGGGAGAGGCGCTTGTGAGTTGAGCAGAGTTGCGCGCAGACCAGAGTTACGGGAGAGGTGCGCTGAAGTGACTTCTGAGTACGGAGAAAGGAGACGCGCTTGACGGAAATCCTTTGCACTGTATGAACTTTGTTACGTGGAATACGTGGGCGCAGACAGGGCGTTGATAACTCACGCGGTTCGGCCAAGGCGAGTGAACGCGGCTGAGTAACCGCCAGCCGCGCAAAGTCTGTGCTCTACCGTTCGCCCCGAGATTACCCGCTTTGTTTACCCCGAGATTACCTGACACGATACGAGTCCCTGCCTTCGCCTACCTTCATCTTCGTTGGACATGCCGGGGACCCTGGAGAGTGAGACGGAGCCGATCCTTTACGACCACCGCGGCGCTGGTGAACATCATCCTGCCCATCAGCAATCCCCGTGTGAGTGTTTGTGTCAGACGGGCACGTTTGTCCTGGGGTATTAAGAGTAAGACTGTTTAAGGATTTCCCTGTGTCTCTTTGTCCTGAGCTGTAAATACGTGCAATCATAATTAAACCAATTTGTTCTTCCTTTTCTTTCCAATTCGATCGCCTTGGTGATTTCTCCATTGACTAAGCGTGGTACGAATAAGATCGCTTCAATCGGGTCTAGTAACTAATAATAGCACGGGTCACGTGTACGCAAACCGCTCGGCGTATCGCCATCACACGTGGTTCGTGCGAGGCTTATTCCCTCGCTTCCAGGGCAGCGATAGCACTTAGGTAACAGCGAATTTGGTCATGAAACCCGATTTAGCGCTGTCCAAAAGGGACGTAATAGGTCTCAGGTCGCGCCAGGGCAGTAAAGACAAGGGGATTAATCCCCCCTTGATAAGGGGAGAAGGCTGGCGACAGATCCATAACAATATATATATATATATATATATATATATATATATATATATATATATATATATAGTTACGGTTTTTAGAACCTTCACTTTGTAAATTTTGGTAAATGTTCCCTTATAAATAATCCCCTGTAAATATCCCCATTATTTGGCTAATATTAAAGATCGCACCCTAGTTAGTCCATGTACAACACGTAGAACACCATAGGACCTCTCTGTAGTTATCTCATTATTATGTGTTTTAGTTAAGGATCTGTTCCCAATAGTTGAATCTACGTTGCATTAATCAAATAAGATAGGCCCCTTCAATTATCCCCAATCATCTCTCTCTCTTCAAAGTGCAGTAGCGGTATGGCAGCGTTTGCTGGCCCCAAGCCGCCATTACGCACGCGGTAATCTGGAGGAAAAAGGGGAGGAGTGGGTTCGAGCGCCAGGAACGAGGTGTGGCCTGTCAATGTCTCCTCAAGAGGTGGAGCCAGCGAGCCCTCGCCGGCCAACCAGGGCCGAGGTGAGCCGACCGGTAGGCGTGTCCTAGGAGCCGGCGGCGGGATACAGAAACGCCCAATAAAAGCGGCTGGGAGGGACTGCTTCACCAGATGAGTGCGAAGGTCCGAGATACGAGGTACCAGATGAGAATACAGCTGAATCATAAGGCAGGAGAGTGGGTCCGTTGACGACAATACCGCGATATATTCGCATTGTCCGACCGCGTGAAACCGATACGTGCAGCTGCCGCCGGGTTTCGCCTCAAGCACGGAGCGTGGACCGGAGCGCGACCTGGAGCAGACCTCGACGCTGTGCCATCTGCCCAGACCTTCCTGCTCTGCCATCTGCTTGGACCTTCTCCCCCTTCCAGCCATTCCTTCCTGCCATTCCCTATTCGTGTAAGTCTGTTTGTTCTGTCTGGGCGTATGGTAACATAAGACTGTTTTAAGGTTGCCCTGTGTATCTGCTTTTTCCTCTCCTTGTATATTCCCTTCTTTCGTTTCCTCTTGTAGATAGTAATAAATCATATTTGTTCTTCCTTTACCCTTCGTATTCTTTGCTTCCTCTCATCCGATCGTCTTAGTCTTTTCCCCATTGAATATCGGTGGCACGATTAGAACCGCTCAGAATCGGGTTATTTTATTGCTAACGGCTCGGATCGTGGATTGCTAAACCGCTCGGCAATTACCATCACATCCGCGGTTCGAGCAAAAGTATCGTCCTGCTTTGCGGAGAGGTTGGCGAAGGTACCTGGGACTCCATTGACCAGTCACCCTGGTCAACCTCAACCCCGCACGATATCTTCTAGGACTCTGACGGCCAGTGAAAAAGACGAGGGGATGAAACCCCCCTCGGCAAGGGGAGTGCCGTAACCGAGATCCGTAACAATATATATACATACATATATATATATATATATATATAGATAGATAGATAGATAGATAGATAGATAGATAGATAGATATATATATATATATATATATATATATATATATATATATATATATATATATATATACACAGTGAAACCTTGACTTACGAGTTTAATTCGTTCTGTGACCGAGCTCGTAACTCAATTTGCTCGTTTCTCAAATTAAATTTCCCCATTAAAAGGCATTGAAATGCTATTAATCCGTTCCAGCCCCCAAAAAACCACACCAATTTTTTTTGTTACGTGTTTTTAAATAAGAAAAATGTACTTTATAAATAACAAATAATGTATAAACAAGCACGACCTCGTATATACTGTTCATAATAAAAGAGAATGTTGTAGCGACCCATGGGTCCCCCAAGCAAGACCGGCATCAGAATCTCCTTGCTCCAGCTGGTCACGTCACGTGACCGCCAAAGCGTCCCGCGCGTGCGGGTATAATGAGCTACACTTGTGGATCACGTGACCACCGAAGCACGCCTCGCTTGAGAGGCGTGGCTTTCGGTTTGGGTTTGGGTTTTTGGTTTTGCTTTATAAGGCAGCCCGATAAACGGGCTTTTTAGTGTTCCCGAGTTGGTTTTACGAATAAACATCTTCTCGGACGAGTTTGTGCCTTGCCATCCTTTTATCCGTATTCTGCTGGAGTCCAGACTCCTTCAATGTAAAGAAATAAACTGGTTTTATTAAGTGTTGTGGCGGACACGAAAGCACTGACGTGGTGACATCACCCCGCACACCAAGTGGGGGTGGGCCACGCCGGGGAGAGAGGCGTGGCCTCAGGATATAGACGGGGCGCGCAGCCTTGAGCAGCTTAGTGCTGCAGTTTGAATAAAGACTTGTATGAACCGCGTTGTCCGCTTGCTCCTTGCGTAAGCATTAGCGCGCGCAGCATCGCGCTACAGTGTATTTACCTTGAAGATCAGACAAAGATGCTGGCGGAGGTGGAGGAGATAACTTTTGACCTTTTCGCCACACTTTCCTCGCTTTCACTTGCAGGGCGTTTCAATAAAAACCTGTCCAACGAGGTTTGTTTCTTCCTCCCTTTCAAAATGTTTCGAAAATTCTCCATCTCTTCATGGATGGAGGTCCGGAGCTTTGAAATAATCGTAACGCCCTTGGCTGGCGTTATAGCCTTTATCGACTCCTTCTGCTTCAAAATCGTACATATCGTAGAAGTACTACGATCGTACTGCCTCGCCAAGTCGACAACACGCACACCTCGCTCATGTTTTTCGACGATTGCGTGTTTTATATCCAAGCACATCATTCTCTTCTTCTTCTCAGTACTGCCCTTGGCACTCAATTTCTTAGGACCCATGGTTAAAACTAAGAAATTTTCCAAAATAACCAACATGCGAAAACAAAGCAGCAGCGATATACGGCAGAGATGCTTGCACGGCAAGATAACCACGTGACCGGAACGCTCGTTGGGCCACCTGGTGGCGGGTGGCGTAAGCTCGTAACTCAGATCTCGGCTCGCATCTCAAAGCAAAAAACCGCCCGAGCGACGGCTTGTATCTCGGAAAACTCGTAAGTTGGTGCACTCGTAAGTCAAGGTTTCACTGTGTGTGTATGTGTGTGTGTGTGTGTGTGTGTGTGTGTGTGTGTGTGTGTGTGTGTGTGTGTGTGTGTGTGTGTGTGTGTGTGTGTGTGTGTGTATATATATATATATATATATAAATATAATATATGTATATATATATATATATAAATATAATATATGTATATATATATATATATATATATATATATCTATATATATATATATATCTATATATATATATCTATATATATATATATATATATATATCTATATATATATATATATACCTATATATATATAACCTCAGGCGCCCAACGTGGGGCACTTCTCCTTACGTAACGTTACCCTAACGAGTCCATAAACAATCAGTTGCTCCAGGACCCAAGCGGTCCGTAATTAAATTTAGGTTCGTGGAACAGGTATGAGCAGGGGACGGAACAAACGGCAACCGAGCAAGAGAGTGGTTTACAATTTGGACTGACCCCCGGGCTAAAAAGGAAAAAACAAAAGAAAACCACAGCTCACCTGACCCGGATCAATTGCCAGCTGGTCTCTCACCACTCCCTTGCCTGGGACCGCGTCCCGGACTGCCCAGACTGATCCCACCGCTGCCACCAGTTGTCGGATTGGGACTTAGGACTTGGGACTCAGAAGACTCAGAAGAAAGGAGCAACGGATATATTTATTGGAACTCGAGTACACAAGCTTGAGGACAGCAAAGTTGTATTGAAACTCACAAGGAATGACCAACAGTACAACAAGATGCTCTGAAATAATTCAATTAACATTGCTTTATATAAGGAGAATCAGGGGTGGAGTTAGCTCACAAGACACAGAGACAAAATGGGCTCATTGGTTCCCCCACCATAGTCCCATCCTGTTGTTCAGTTAATTAAAGGAAGTTCATCCAAGGCCAGTCATGGGTTAGCTCTGATAAGGAGATGGTCAGCATTATGTGGCAACATGTTTACAACTTTCTGTATAGCAGCTGGCTTGGGAAAGTACAAAAGGGAGTGGACACTCATAAAACTGTCAACTTGCAAGATAATGGCAAAGTCAGGAGAAAGGCAAAGAGAGATAACGGTTGCTTCCAAGGCCTGGGAAGGGGAACTAGAGATTGTGCCCACGCAGGCCAGAGCTCACAGGCAGAGAACTCCTTATTAGGATATTACACATCCTTAATGCACAAGAAAGAACTCAGTATCATGAAAGAGTACAGTAGCAAGTCAAAACAAAACATATAATTGGTTATACTTGGTAATTGGTAAAGCAGCAAGGATATACAAAGGGGGAGGGGCATTACAGCTCCCTACATATATATATATATATATATATATATATATATATATATATATATATATCTATATATATATCTATATATATATATATCTATATATCTATATATATATATATATATATATATATATATTATATATATATATATATTATATATATATATATATATATATATATATATAGATATATATATATATATATATATATATATATATATATATATATATATATATATATATATATATATATATATATAATATATACTGAACAAAATTATAAACGCAACATCTGACATTTTGAAATAATTTATGAACGTTACAGTAAAATATCACCTCTAATTTTTCTGTATGTAATACTGAACAAAATTATAAACGCAACATCCGACATTTTGAAATAATTTATGAACGCTATCTACCGTCGGCCCGGAAGAGTAGGAAACGGGATTCGTCCGTGAAGAGGACTCTTCTCCAGCGTGCCAAGGGCCATCGAAAATGTGCTTTCACCCACTGTAGTCGGTTCCGGCGGCGAACATCTGTCAGGTCAAGACCCTGGTGAGGACGACGGGCGTGGAGATTGATTTCTCTGAGACGATTTTGTGTGGTCTGTCCTGTGATTCGTCGGTTATTCAGACCAACCGTCTCTTGTGCTGTCTGTGTCGCTGGTCGCAGACGATCACGCAGGTGGAGGAGCCGGATGTACCGATCCTGGGCTGGTGTGGTAACACGTGGTCTGCGGGCAAGTGGTTGATTGGCTGTCGCCCCAAACTGTCTGAAATGGCACCGCAAGCAGTTGATGGTGGAGAAATGCACATTGCACTGTGCAGCAACAGCTCTGACGAACATCCCATCATTCAGCATGCCAATGGCACGCTCCCTCATGAATTGTGGCATCTGTGGCATTGTGACGTCTGACAAATCTTGTCATTTTTGCGTGGCCTTTTATTGTCCCCAGTACAAGGAGTGTCTGAGCAATGCTCACGCTCTTTGAAACGCGACAGTACATGCCACACCCGTCTGGTGGGGGCAGTATCTCATAACGGGATTGCCACAACATTGAAAATGTTGAAACACCCTTATGCACTCAAATTCAAGACTCATCAACCTTTTGTACATACCGAAAAATATAGGTGATATTTTACTGCAACGTTCATAAATTATTTCAAAATGTCGGATGTTGCGTTTATAATTTTGTTCAGTATATATATAGTCACGTGAAAAAGTAAGTACACCCCATGTAAAGTTTTGACTTTTTCAACATATTTCAACATACAGCTATTTGATCTTCATTTCAACAAGATTGATAGATAAAGGTGATATAATATAACAAATATCATGAAACATTAGACCATTGTATAATTTAAATAAACATAAATGCAAATTTCGCATGTGGAAAAAGTAAGTACACCTTTGGCTCTAATAGGTGGTATTTCCCCCTTTGGCAGAAACAACCTCAAGTAGGCGTTTCTTATAACTGTCTACCAGTCCCTGACATCGACTGGGAGAAATTTTTTCCCACTCCTCCGTGCAGAATTCTTTCAGCTGTGCGATGTTTGAGGGGTTTCTTGCATGCACAGCTTGTTTTAAATCCCCCCACAACATCTCGATGGGATTTAGATCCGGGCTTTGACTTGGCCATTCCAAAATCCTCCATTTCTTTTTTTTCAGCCATTCCTTGGTGGATTTATTGGTATGTTTAGGGTCATTGTCATGTTGCAAGGTCCACCTTCGGTTGAGCTTCAACTTTCCGACAGATCGCCTCATATTATCCTCAAGTACCCTCTGGTACAATGAAGAATTCGTAGTGGATTCTATGATGGTGAGCTGCCCAGGCCCTGATGCAGCAAAACTACCCCAAACCATAATATTTCCACCACCATGTTTTACAGTTGGTATCAGGTTCTTGTGGTCAAATGCTGTCCTTGGTTTTCGCCAAACATGTCTTCTGGTAGTGGCCAAATAGCTCTACCTTTGACTCATCTGTCCAGAGCACATTGTTCCAGAAGTGCTGGTCTTTGCCTCGGTGTTCATTGGCAAACTTTAGTCTTGCCCTGATGTTCTTTCTGGACAGCAAAGGTTTCCTCCTGGCACACCTCCCATGTAGATCAAATTTGTGCAGCCTCTTTCTAATGGTAGACTCGTGCACTTTGACATCAACAGTGGCAAGAGCTTGCCTGGAGGTCCCGTGATGACATTCTGGGGTTCTTAGAGACTTCTTTCAGCATCTTGCGGTCTGCTCTCAGGCTGAACTTGCTGGGGCGGCCTGGCCTGAACAAGTTGGCAGTTGTTTGGAATCTTCTCCACTTGTAGATGATCTTCCGGACAGTTGAATGATTGATTTCAAATTGTTTGGAGATCTTTTAAAATCCCTTCCCAGACTCATAGGCATCTATAACCTTCTTTCTGAAGGCCTCAGAGAGCTCTTTTGATCTAGGCATGGTGACGCCACACACTTCAACAACAAAGAGCAAACCAAACTAAATGTCTGAGGTATAAATAAGACAGGTTCCTCCAAGATCCTCTTTAACGATGTTCTTATCATTTGCACCTGAGCTGGTGCACCTGATTCTAATTTTCGGTAATTGAAGGAGTGATAAATGTAGGGGTGTACTTACTTTTTCCACACGTGAAATTTGCATTTATGTTTATTTAAATTATACAATGGACTACAAAATGTAAATGTTTCATGATATTTGTTATATTATATCACCTTTATCTATCAATATTGTTGAAATGAAGATCAAATCGCTGTGTGTTGAAATATGTTGAAAAAGTCAAAACTTTACATGGGGTGTACTTACTTTTTCACGTGACTGTATATATATTGTGATGAATATTCAAAGATAAGGAACAAAGCAATAAATAAAGCTGGGAGGCACCAAGGAACAAAGCACAAGCATAAAATGTGAATAAACTTTCAACAAAATAAATCTTACATGAGTGGTGTGGGATGGGCGATGAGAGTGGGATGGGCGATGAGAGAGGGGTGGGGGGAGTAATGAGTTTCCATGAATAGGCTCACAGGTCACAGAGGTGCAAAACTAATTGTCCGACCTGAAAAGTGATGGTGCTTGGTACCAATATCGGAGGAAGCATGCACCGTCGTGCAGAGGTGAATCATTAGGATCATAGCAAAGATCATCACTACGCTTTGCATCAACAGTGGGAATTCAAACTCGTGGCCAAACCTGCATTAACAAAAAAAATAAATAATAAGCAACACGCACACGCATCATATTTTGTTTGAAGTAACAAAATCACCACAGCAATCACTAGCTGGCACTCATCGTGCTGTCAAAGGTTACCCACAATTGCATGTTGGCACATGTCCACAATTTTTGTTAGTTATCAGTGGGAATGAGGGAGCAGGAGAGGAGGGGAGGAGGGAGGGCAGGAGGAAGGAAGCAGAAGAGGGATGGGGGAGTGGAAGGGGGAGGAGAGGGGAGAGATATACTACATATACAATTATACATACTTTGGGGATGGGTTCCTCCGTTTTGGGGGAAGGAAGGAAGAGAAGGAGGAAAAAATTTCCCATGCAAAGAGTTCTTCCCCTTCATGCTGGACATTGTTGTGTTGTTACCCTCACCAGAGCAGAGGGTATTGCATTTGAGTCCGTTTGTTTGTTTATTTGTTTGTCCGCACAGAATAAATACGATTTTCTCTGCAACCGTTGGTCCGATCGACAGGAAATTTTCACCATTGGTGCAACTCCACCTGTAGAATGTTTTACTGATAATTATGACGTTATATGTCACGTGGTTCGGCCGCCATCTTGGAAAAACCGAAAAACTTTGCACCCCTATATCTCTGAAAGCACTGAATAGAAAAAATTGAGACATGGCTCATTGTAAAGAACTCTCCATGGGGAATATAATATGTTCATGATGTCATAGATGCCTCCATTATGACGTCATAATTCGACAAAGAAAAAGCTTCATCCGATCAGATGAAATTTCTTGAGCGCCATGTCGGCATAAACTGGTGGAGAAAAAAAAATAACGATGACGTCATCTGTCACGTGGTTCGGCCGCCATCTTGGAAAAACCGAAAAACTTTGCACCTCTATATCTCCGCGTGCTGAACAGAAAAAATGGAGACATGGCTCATTGTAAAGAACTCTCCTTGCGGAATAAAATGTTAATGATGATGTCATAGGTGCCTCCATTATGATGTCATAATTCGACAAGTACAAAACTTCATCCGATCAAGAAGCAATTTCTTGAGCATAATCGAGGAATAAATTAGTTTAGAAAAATAAAAATGACGTCATCGGTCACGTGGTTCGGTCGCCATTTTTTTGAACACAAAAGCCTTAAAAAACCACTGAAAATACATCCTGGCGAGGGTTTGCAACCTCCGATTGCTCTTTTTCTTGTTGTGTTTTGTTAAAGAAGTAACCCTTCGTGCTGGACATTGTTGTTGTGTTCCCAGCAAACAATTTTACATTGTTGCAGTTATAAAAACGCTAAAACTTGTGATAAAAACGTTGTTGTTTGCTGGGTTGTTGTGATTGATTATTTTGAACTAAACGAGAGTTTTTCTTTTTCTGTTGCTCAAAGTCTCTTAAATTGGCATTTTTTTGCATTACATTTTTTTCAAGAGACATGCAATATATTTCATATCTGCATATTCATTATTCGATAGGCATTTTTACCTGAACTCATAAACATTGGTGTATTGTATTAATTTATAAGTGTTATGTCAACCTAAGGCACATTACATCACCTTCAGAAAGTATTCACACCCCTTGACTTTTTTACATTTTATTGTGTTACAGCTTGAATTTAAAATGGATGAAATTGAGATTTTTTTGTCACTGATCCACACATAATACTCAACAATGTCAAAGTGAAAACATGTTTTTCTAAATTTTTACAAATTTATTGAAAATGAAAGACATAAATATCTAATTTAAATAAGTATTCAATAACGCGGAGAAGCTCCTTTTGCAATGATTACAGCTTCAAGTCTTCTTGGGTATGTCTATCAGCTTTGCACATTTGGATTTGGGGAGTTTCTCCCATTCGTCCTTACAGATTTGCTCAAGCTCTGTCAATTTGGATGGGGAGAATGGTGAAGAGCAATCTTCAAGTCTTTCCACAGATTCTCAATGGGATTCAAGTCTGGGCTTTGGCTGGACCATTCAAGGTTTTTCACGTTCTTGTTCTGAAGCCATTCGTTTCTGAAGAAACGGCTTCCGGTCCTGTCTGGAGAGGACGCTGGCGTTACTTGTTCGCCGCTTCTCCGACTGGGTCATTGTACATAGTCTGCTTTTCTGGTGGTCGTGGCGGCTTTTTGGCCGTTGGGTCTGCCCTCTGCTCGGTCCTGGCTCTGCTCCTGGCTCCGCCTGCCCGGCTCTTCCACTGTTTCCTCAGGCCCGCTCCCGTTGTTTGTGGCCGTTGTTTGCGGCTGTGGCTGTTTGCCGCTGCGGCCTTTGTTGTCTTGGCTTGCGGCTGTGGCTGTTTGCCACTGCGGTCTTGGTTTGCTTGATTAGCGGTTGCGGTCCTTTTTTCCGCTGCGGTCGTTTGCCGCTGCGGTCTTGGTTTTCTTGATTAGCGGCTGCGGTCATTTGCCGCTGCGGCAAGGCCTACTCATCCTCCTCAACCTTGGCCTCTTACTCGTCCCTTCGCTCCTGCCTAGCATGGCTCCAAGGTACTCCGCCACAAGGCTTCTTCTGCTCAATACTCACTCCACCCCATCATGAATCTCTGCAATCAAATCCCACGGACTCCTGCGACGACCCAGATACATTCATAGAGGCTCTGATCGTAAGTTTGTTTATTTACAAACAGGTCACTTCATTCCCGTACTCTGGTCGGCTCAGCGCACTCCCACTCATCGTCCCAGCGCACCTGGTCACAGCAACGCACACGATCGCACCTCCTGTCTGCAAACCCTGGCTAAATCACCTGAGTTCATCCCCACCGTACAAAGCAACATCAAGCTCACCCTGTTCAATACCCGGTCCCTCAACAACAAAAGCCTCATCCTGAACGACTACAGTCTGGAAAATAAACTGGACTTTCTCTGTCTCACTGAAACCTGTCAACAACCTCTGGACTACTTCTCACTCAACATCACTACACCCAATGGATATTCTTACATCAATAAACCACGCTCGGAGGGCCGAGGTGGTGTAATTGCCGTAATACACCGACAGGACATCAAGACCAGCCTCATCTCCATCTCATCTGCTCCATCATTTGAACACCTGGCTTTTAAACTCTCTGGTCACACACAGTCAGTCATGGCTGTCGTCTACCGCCCTCCCAAACCACACCCATCATTCCTGTCTGACTTCTCCCACTTTCTGACCCAGCTCTGTTCCCTCTCTCCCTCAATCCTCCTCCTCGGTGATTTCAATATCCACATGGACTCCACTGACTCCACAATAACCACTGACTTCACTGATTTACTCACCTGCTTTAACCTCACTCAACATGTCAACTTTCCTACCCATAACCGTGGGCACATTCTGGACATTGTCTGCTCTACTGGATTAATTATGCACCATCTCTCTGGCTCCGACCTCACCCTCTGACCACTTAGCCATCACTATGACCATCAACATCCCCACCCCAGCACCAAGGCATTATCGCACTATCAATTTCCGTAAGCTAAACGCTCTTTCACCGACCTCATTCTCATCCACCCTCTGTGAAAAAATGTCCACTTCTCCCTTTGTTGACCTCCACACCCCTTCTGACCTCACTGACTACTACAACCACACTCTCTCCTCCTGCCTTGACCAGCTTGCGCCCGTGAAAACCAAAACAGTTTCTTTCACCCATTCTGCTCCCTGGTTTACCCCTGAACTCCGCCTGATGAAAACTCGTGCTCGCCAACTTGAAAGACTCCGCAATAAAACAGGTCTCACAATTCACTCCCAAGCCTACAAGGACCACCTACAACACTACAAAGATGCCCTCTCCCACGCCCGCTCCGCCTACTACTCTCAAATTATCCACTCTGGCTCTGGAAACCCAAAAGCACTCTTCTCTACAATAAACAAACTCCTCAGCCCCCTGAACACCACCACCCAGTCATTCACAGTAGACAACTGCATCTCCTTCCTTTCATTCTTCCAAAGCAAAATTGACAACATCTACAGCAGCTTAACCACCACCGCACCTGCTCCCCCTCAAACCACCTGCCCCCCCCCCCTTATCCTGCCAACCCCTGTCTCAGTTCTCCCCAGTCTCCCCTACTGACCACTCTGAACTCATCATAGGAATGAAAACTGCCACCTGCACTCTTGACCCCATCCCCTCCAGCTTTGTCAAGGCCTCCCTTCCTGCTCTCTCTCCACTTATCACTGCAACAATAAACTCCTCCCTGTCTACAGGCATCATCCCATCCCTCAAGATTGCTGCTGTTACCCCCATTCTGAAAAAACCTGGACTCAACCCTGACACCCTAAACAACTTCAGACCCATCTCCAACCTACACTTTCTGTCAAAAGTTTTGGAACGCACTGTAGCCACTCAACCTAAGCATCACCTCTCTGCCAATAACCTGTATGAAACATTCCAATCCGGATTCCGCTACAACCACAGTACTGAAACTGCTCTCCTCAAAATCACCAATGACCTTCTCCTCTCCTCTGACGCTGGCAACCTCAACATTCTCATCCTCCTCGACCTCAGCGCCGCCTTTGACACCATCAATCACACCATCCTCCTCACCTGACTTGAAACCACCTTTAACATTACCGGCACTGCCCTCTCTTGGATCAAATCATACCTCTCCGACAGACGCCAGTTCATCTCCATCAATAACTGCAAATCCCCCACTACTCCCCTCCCCCAAGGTGTCCCCCAAGGTTCAGTTCTTGGCCCCCTCCTCTTCATCCTGTACCTGTCCCCCCTTGGTCACTTAATCTGCCGTCATGGTCTCCATTTCCACTGATTTGCCGATGACATCCAGCTTTTCATCTCCACCAAGTCCATCTCCACCGCCACCCACTCTATCCTGACAAACTGCATCACTGAAATAAAATCCTGGCTTCAAATCAACTTCCTCAAACTTAACTATGATAAATCTGAAATAATCATCATTGGCCCAAAAACGCTCACCAAATCCACCCATAACTTTGCCCTCAACATCGACGGTTTCCCAGTATCCACCTCCCCTCACATCCGGAATCTTGGCATCATCTTTGACCAAACCCTCTCCTTCGACAAATACACTAAACAGATCACAAAGACAGCCTTCTTTCACCTGAAAAACATCGCCCGTCTCCGTCCATCCCTCTCCTCCATGGCTGCAGAAACCCTCATCCACGCCTTCATCACCTCCCGTCTGGACTACTGCAACAGCCTCCTCTTTGGTTCACCCTCAATAATCATCAATAAACTCCAATACATTCAGAACTCCGCTGCCCGTCTACTCACCCATTCCCGGACCCGTGACCACATCACCCCCGTCCTTTACAAGCTTCACTGGCTCCCCATCCCCCAGAGAATCCAGTATAAAATCCTCCTCTTGACCTACAACGCCCTCCATAACCTGGCCCCATCCTACCTGACTGACCTCCTCTCCAGACACACTCCCACCCGCAACCTCCGCTCTGCTGGTACCAACCTCATGACCCCTCCCCATGCGGACCAAATTCAGATCCTGGGGGGACAGGGCCTTCTCCATCGCTGCTCCCACCCTCTGGAACTCACTACCTCACACCATCAGAAACTCCTCCTCACTCACCACATTCAAAACATCACTCAAGACACACCTGTTCAACACTGCATTCAACATTTAACCCACAGCATTTAACCCCTGACTATCTCTTCTCATTCTCCTTCCTTTTGCTTTGATTATTTACCTGTTGATTTTTGTCTTTTTGCACTTGTTTTTTTGTACTCTGTCAAAGCGTCTTTGGGCTTTTTGAAAAGCGCTATATAAAATAAATGTATTATTATTATTATTATTCCAGTGTTACATTGGCTGTATGCTTGGGATCATCGTCCTGTTGGAACGTAAATCTTCACCAGTCTTAGGTCTGTGCACTCTCAAGCAGGTTCTCCTCAAGTATTTGCCTGTTGTCCATTCATTGTTCCCTCTATCCTTACAAGTCTCCCAGTCCCTGCCGGAGAAAAGCATCCCCATAGCATGATGCTGCTACCATCGTGCTTCACAGTAGGGACGGTGTTAGATTGGTGATGAACTATGCTCGGTTTCTGCTAGACATAGTGCTTTGCATTCAGGCCAAATAATTCAATTTTTGTCTCATCAGATCACAGAATCTCTTGGCTCATACTCTGAGTATTTCGCATGCCTTTTTGTAAACTCCAGGTGTGCTGTCATGTACCTTTTTCTCATGAGTGGCTTCCATCTGGCCACTCTCCCAAAAAAAATTCTAGACTTGTGAAGTGCTGCAGAGACTGTTGTCCTTCCAGCAGGTTCTCCATCTCAGCCATGGAAATCTAGTTCTGTCAGTGATCATTCGCTTCTTCGTCACCTCCCTGACCAAGGTCCTTTTTGCCTGGTTGCTCAATTTGGTCGGATGGCCAGCTCTAGAAAGTTTCTGGGTAGTTCCATATTCTTTCCATTTCCTAATGATGGAGCTTACTGTGCTCTTGGGAACTTTCAACACTCTAGAAATTGTTTTATACCCTTTTCCCAGATCTATGCCTCCTCACAATTCTATCTCAAAGTTCTACGGACAGTTCCCTGGACTTCATGGTGGAGGTTCTGCTCTGACATGCACTGTCAACTGTGGGACCTTATATAGAAAGGTGTTTTTTTTTTTTCTAAGTCATGTCCAATCAATTGAATTGGCCACAGGTGGACAGCAATCAAGTTGTCGAGACCTATCAAGGATGAAGAAAGGAAATTGGATGCACCTGAGCTCAAGTTGCAGTGTCATAGCAAAGTGTGAATTCTTATTGACTAGAGACATTTCAGCTTTTCATTTTTAATTAGTTTGTAAAAATTTATAAATAAATAAAAAATCCACTCTGACATTATGGGGTATTATGTGTAGACCAGCGACAAAAAAAAAAAAATCTAAATTGAATCAATTTTAAATTCAGGCTGTAACAGAACAAAATGTGAAAAAGTCAAGGGGTGTGGCTACTTTCTGAATGCACTGTATTTAGTAAATAGCAGCCATATTTCCATATTCTCATTCAATGACCGCCCTTTTGGCTATGGCTTTCATACATCCAGGATGGTTGTGTAATTGAAATGTGTGCTACTTTATTTGCCAATAAATAACCCCAATGGGATTTCAGTCATCTCTTGAGGTTGTAGCTCAGACCTCTGCCGATTTTTGGGGACCCCCTCCGATAAGAAATCAATGAATCTAAGACCAAGCTATCCTGCGGACCATTGGGCTCCAGAGCAATCAGTTGGTCAACAAAGGATGACTAAGGACCTCAAGTTTCAAGGGATAACCCCACACTGTGAAATAAATATATATATAAAAAATCGAAGCCTCAGTGATTGTTTGGGCTGCCGTCTTGTATTCATGTGTAAAGTTTCAGAACAATCAGCTGGGTGATAACGGAGGAGAAGCAAAAATAGCAAAAATTTAACAGACAGACATCATCATCAGTGCCGTGTATATTGAGAGTCTGGCCAACTGAAATACTGGCGCCATGTTGCATACCTAACTTCGCGCGCTGGCACTGCGAGATGTATGTCAGCTGTGGCAATCCTGGAGTTCTGTGACGAGGGAATCAATGTTATTACTGTTTGGTCGCAGATTTAATGAGGAACAACTAATTCAAGTTAAAGTGACGTGTTGTTTGTTATTGGAATAATAAAATCTGCAAGCGGCGTCATTTATTCACACGAATTGTTTGCCTGTCGCGGCACACGATTTATTGTCAGCTGCATACAGGATACTGATAAATTTGATTTCTCTTGTCATGAAATTGTAATTTGATAAAATGGAGCTTGTAAACTAGTTTTCATCTATTATCTGGAAACGTAACATACAATATTCCCATAATGCTATGAAAGTACAATGTCTATTATTTTATTCATTAGCTTGGGTTCTCAAATGTTGTTAAAACTTGACTCGCACCGTAATCAGCAATAAAAAAGTAAACAGACTCAGAGGTACATTGTTTATTTGTTATTCTTGAAGAAATCCACCATTAAACATTATAACCTTGGTGATATATTTAGATAAAATAGATATATATATCAAATGTGTACGTGTATATATATATATATATATATATATATATATATATATATATGTCGGGTGGGGGGGGGGGGGGGCACCTGAGATATATATATATAATTGTGTCTTTCTTTTGCTTGCTTCAAAAAAACTAGATTCAATTGCAAAACATGTTGTTTCACGGCTTGGTCAGATCCAGCCTTGGAGACGTTTTTCAATATTTGCCAAAGGGAGAACAGTTATGGGAATAGTTGCCATTTAATTCTTGTTTTGCCTTCAGTTAACCTCGAGCAGAGTATGATCTAATATGTATCCTTTGATTTGTTCATGCCCTGGCTCAATATGTTTTACTGCCAAGTATAACACCATTGAACTCTATTATGAGAATGCATCCCTGGGCCTTGTGAGCCCAGCTTGTTTGGAATAATTGCTTGAGAAATATCTTACTTTCACACACATCTGTGCCTTCAAACTCGGCCCTCTCTTGTCTGAGGTCATTACTTCAGCGGAGAGTTTTTTAGACTGTTCGATTATATAAGGAATCTTGTTTCAGAGTATTTTCAGTGTGGCTCGGATTTGCACTGCCTTGTGTGACACAAAGCTCTGCGATTCCGGACGCGCTCTACAATTGTGTTTGTTCGATTTTTTATTAAACCACTCTTGCTGCTTCAAACGTGCCTCTTCTTGAGTTTAAGAGGAAGCCCGACATATACATCTATCCTATTTCAATTTCTTGACAAGCGTTCGCATTGCCATACTTTTGCTGCCATGTTCTCCGGTCGTAACTTTACGTTGCGTTTTACGGCTGTGTGCTTGTCCTCTTGAAAAAATATACAAACGGACAATGAAGAATCTCACTAACAGGCGGTTTTTGGCATCATGACATTTGGGAACGTCAATATCTGACATCCCCAAACGGCACAACACACCATATTGGTTGATTTTATTGAAATATTACTCAAATGAAATATGCAACGATACGAAGCAATGGCACGGAATGGGTGCAGCAGGAAAGCTGCTCGGCTGAGGTGGTATGCAAAATGGCACCTGTAAACAACGTGACGTGGGCTCGACCAATCACGGCGGTAGTTGAGCAGATCAAAGGCTGGTCAGACTCTGTTAATATACGGCACTGATCATCATGATCCATTTTATAAGTTAATCTCTTCGAGACTCGAAATGAGATGACCAAATAATGTAATCATGTTAAACTATCACAACCACAGTATAATATTATATTGTGGCGGACACGAAAGCCCACTGGCGTGGTGACATCATTCCGCGCACCAAGTGGGCGGCGGCCACGCCCGAGGGGTAGGCGTGGCCTCAGGATATACACCGGGCGTGCAGCCCGGAGCGCGCCAGTGCTACAGTGACCTCTTGTGAATAAAGACTCTTTTGTTTAACCGCGTTGTCCGCTTCCTCCTTGGTAGCAAGTAAGAGCGCGTAGCACCGCGCTTTAATTGGTGACCTCCGACGTTCTGGTCAGCCGTCGCTGACCACCCGACATGGCAACCAACGCGGTAGCAATGAAGCTCCCCGATTTCTGGGAAGCTCAGGCGGAGATCTGGTTCCTGCAGGCCGAAGCCCAGTTCAGGCTTCGACGCATCACGTTGGGGTCACCAATTAAAGCGCGGTGCTACGCGCGCTTACTTGCTACCAAGGAGGAAGCGGACAACGCGGTTAAACCTGGCAGTCAGGCACTTTCGCCATCTGCTCGAGGGCCGTGCGTTCACGGCCTTCGTCGACCACAAGCCGCTGGTTTTCGCGATGGGCAAGGTCACCGAGCCGTGGTCGGCCCGGCAGCAGTGTCACCTCTCGGCCGTGTCCGAGTACACGACGGACATCCGGCACGTCGCGGGAAAGGACAATCCGGTGGCCGATTGCCTTTCCCGGGCTGTCGCCCACGCAGTCCACCTTGGCATCGACTATGCCCGGATGGCGGCGGACCAGGCCGCCGACCCCGGGGTCCAGGCCCTGCGGACCGCCGTCACGGGCCTCCGCGTCACTGAGGTGCCCTTCGACGGCGCGGGCACGGCCCTCGTTTGCGACGTCTCCCTCGGGCGGCCTCGCCCCATCGTGCCCGCAGGCTGGCAGCGCCAGGTTTTTGACGCCATCCACGGCCTGTCCCACCCGGGCACGAAGGCCTCCCAGAGGTTGGTCGGCGACAAGTTTGTCTGGCATGGCCTCCGGAAGGCCGTCCGCGGCTGGACCAGGACGTGCCTCGCGTGCCAGCGCGCGAAGGTGCACCGGCATACCCAGGCCCCATTGGCCCCGTTTACGGTGCCGGCACGTAGGTTCGACCACGTGCACGTGGACTTGGTGGGACCTCTGCCCCCCTCACGAGGTTTCACCCATGTCCTTACCATGGTGGACCGCACCACCCGGTGGCCGGAGGCCGTGCCTTTGGCGGCGGCGACGATGACGGCGGCAGACGTCGCGCAGGCGTTCATCGCCACCTGGGTCGCCCGGTTCCGCGCCCCCTCGGACATCTCGTCCGACCGCGGCCCCCAGTTCACCTCGGAGCTCTGGGCCGCGGTCGCGCGGGGGCTCGGGGTCCAGCTGCACCGAACCACGGCCTACCACCCCCAGGCCAACGGCCTGTGCGAGCGGTTCCACCGCTCGTTGAAGGCCGCGCTCCGGGCCACCCTCTGCGACGGCGGCTGGGTCGACAGGCTCCCCTGGGTCCTGCTGGGCCTCCGGACGGCGCCCAAGGAGGACCTGCGCGCCTGAGTTGGTCTTTGGACAACCGCTGCGGGTGCCAGGCGAGTTCCTCCCCGACCCCACGGCACCTTGGTCCGCGGCGCAGGAGCGCTCCAGGAGACCGCCCGGAGGTTCACCCCGGTGCCGACGGCGCACCACGGGCACCCACCCACGCACGTCGCCCCAGAGCTTCGCCCCGAGGAGTATGTCTTCGTCCGGCACGACGCCCACCGGACACCACTGCGGCCCCTGTACGATGGGCCTTTCCGCGTGCTGGAGACCGGGGTGAAATACTTCACCTTGGACATCGGCGGTACTCCGGACCGCGTCTCGGTGGATCGACTCAAGCCGGCCCACCTCGACGTGGACCACCCACCGCCTGTGGCTAGGCCCCCGCGTCAGGGCCGCCCCCCGGCACCGCCCAGCACCGCCGGCACGCCGCCCCCCGGTCCGGCACCCATCCCGGGTACAGCCGGGGGCATCCCAGCTGGCATCCCTACACCCCAGACGCCGCCGGTCGCCAGAGGGCGCTTCGGCCGGGTCATCCGTTTGCCCCGCAAACTGGCCCTCCAGGTGCGCGGGAATTCTGGGGGGGCGCGTGTGGCGGACACGAAAGCCCACTGGCGTGGTGACATCATTCCGCGCACCAAGTGGGCGGCGGCCACGCCCGAGGGGTAGGCGTGGCCTCCGGATATACACCGGGCGCGCCAGTGCTGCAGTGACCTCTTGTGAATAGACTTTTGTTTAACCGCGTTGTCCGCTTCCTCCTTGGTAGCAAGTAAGCGCGCGTAGCACCGCGCTTTAACATGTAAGCCATTTATGTATCTCATAGTTAATTATGACATTGTATTAGAATGACTTCTCTATCTCTAAAGACAGTCCTTGCTTTGATTGGGAGTTGAAAGCATGCACATTGGTGTAAAGTGCTATGTACACATATTTTGCAGAACTTTTGCAGTATTTGCAAACAAAAATTGAAGAAATGATAAAGTTACATTCATTCAAGTGTCATTCACTCTATTGTCGTACTGAACAACATTTTGAAGGAGAAATATATAAAAGTACTGGCTGCAATTTCAAATTGATAGTAAATTTTGGGACTATATTATATATCTGATCAAATATTAGATTTTGATGCGTTTTGTTATTTTGGCCATACTGAACATGTGGTTTAAAATGAACATCATTCATTGTGCTTATACTTTTATAAAATACTAGCATGAGTACCCAGGGGTGAGGAAGGGAGTGGGGAGAGTGGAAGGGGAAAAGGTGAAAGATATACCACATATACATATTTTTTTTGGGGGGGAGGGAGGGTGAGGGTTAAACCCCACCGTAGACCCCCTTAGACCATTATTTATTTTTAATTCCATGAAAAAGCTTTGGTACATCACGGGAGATGAAGGTTGGGGTAAATTTTGGTCGAAATTGCGTGTGTAGTTTCGGAGAAGAAAGCAAATACCTATTTTTGGGGGCTCAAACCCATTGTACACCCTCCTGGGCCCTGATCATTTTTTTTAATGCCGTGAACAAACTTTGGTACATCTGGGTGAAGAAGAAGACGATGTGTAGTTTCATCGAAATCGTGCGTGTTGTCTTGTGTTTGGTGAAGAAGATCCGAGTGATTACATAACATACTGACCGTCTACTGACGAACACCGCGCGATGCTAATATGAACTATGTTTCAAGTGAGCTAAAAGAAACTGGGAGGAAGAGACAAACCAGAAAATAATGCGCAAGATGTTTGCGAGCAGAAGAACGAGGCACACGTGCGTGGAGAAGCCTTCGGCACTCTGCGAGCGGCGGATCCTGCTGTATTGCGGCATGAACGGCACCACACCACCGACGACGATGGCCACGGTGGCGACCCAGGACACCAACCAGAGGAACACGTGCAAGCCGCCATCCACTGCGGCAGCGGCGGTTTCGTCCATCGGACGAGTCTTGTGACGATATCAGATGCAATCCGGAACCTCGAGCCGAATGACTTTCCTTCAAGTACCGCCCGAGCGAACACGGAAATTGTGTGGCATTCTGTCAGGCAGGTAGTGAAATGTGAAAAGCGTACACGTGTATCAGCCAAAGAGGGCGTCACCTCTCCTTATACAGTGTTGCCTGGGTCTCTGGGAGACGTCCCGGCCGACGAATACGATAAGTAAAGCATTGCTCATTAACGCTTCTCCTTCTCCCACTCATCACTGGAAAGTGCTGTTACTGCTGTGAAATCAAACGAATAGAAATCTACTTGGTGATTGACCCAGCACTCCAACACGCAACAGCCAGATGATTGCGACTTCCGCATTCAATGTGTGTTGTCATCGACAATGCGAGGCCTTTTTAAAATGGTGATATACTAAACATTATCCTATGATATGGTTTGACGTAACGCTATACATAATATATTTATAATCGGCTTTTTAAAATATTCCAAAATAGCCAACCTACGTCAACCATACACCGCTTATATAATTGAATGTGTCGTAAACATGTGAAAAACATTTATACTTTCTTTTTACGCCCCTCCTCCAACATACAATTACATGCGTTACTACCCCAGTACGGCATACTTTTTACACATCATCAGAAATCAAATGAGGCGATGCAAGATGTTGTTAGAGGGCGGGAAAGGGTGTGGTCGGCGGTGGAAGGGGTGTGGTCGGCGGTGGAAGGGGTGTGGTCGGCGGTGGAAGGGGTGTGGTCGGCGGTGGAAGGGGTGTGGTCGGCGGTGGAAGGGGTGTGGTCTGCGGTGGAAGGGGTGTGGTCGGCGGTGGAGGAGTTGTGGTCGGCGGTGGAGGGGTGTGGTCGGCGGTGGAGGAGGTGTGGTCGGCGGTGGAGGGGTGTGGTCGGCGGTGGAGCAGGTGTGGTCGGCGGTGGAGGGGTGTGGTCGGCGGTGGAGGAGGTGTAGTCGGCGGTGGAGAGGGTGTAGTCGGCGGTCGAGGGAAAATGATGGTTGGTGTCGAGATTTCATTTCAAACAGACAATGAACACGTCTTTAATCCCTTTATTATTTTACTTTGGCATCGTCATAGAGAACGACTCGACAAGGCTCGAGTCAGCAATTTAAATGAAGCGCATACATAATCGAATAAGTAAAACTCCAACTGAGTCAATCATACGTACTACGATACACCTCCAACAGTAAGAACTTTTAAACGACAAAGGACAAATAAATAACAAGGAGCATGAGGTATGATCACGTAAAGGAAGGAAGTTTATTTTATAACACTCGAGCCTGGCCGGATTTGTGTATTTTTCAAAGACAGAATTTGTTTTATTTGGTATTTGACAGATATTAAGGAATAAACGATTGATTATCAGACATGATCAAGCTTCATTCTATTTAAATCAAAATCAGAAGGCTATCTCGATGAGTCTGTGGTGGATTTGTCTGAGCCCATTAAACAACAACAACACATATCTAAGAATTTAAAGTTTGTGCGTATTAAAGATATCGCCAAAGATATGAAAATACAAATAAAGAAAAATCGCAGTCTTTACTACTTTTAAGGGAGAGGTTATTTACACGAGCACGAATAATAAATATTTTCCGTGATGATCGTTACAATAATTGACGTTTTATGTGTTTTGTCCGTGGATAATGGCGGACACCGAGGACGCGCAACAGCTGACGGAAGTGGTGAGATTTGGTCGTTTTATTTATTGATTCGAAGCTCATTCCGTCTTTATTCTCTTATTATAGACCTCAATTATTGCATTATATGCACTCAATTATATAGGTCATGAAAGGGTCAAATGGTCAAAATACAACTCGATGAGAAACTGAAAGGGGACATCCTGGGGAGGGCAGGGGCAAATAGTGAAATACGTCGGGAACAGATGAGACACAAACGATGATGATGGGATTTTATTAATTATACCTTATGGTGGAGGGGATGCAATGTTGTTATGTGAGGGTTTCATTAGTACAGAATAGAATACGTGTTGACGCCTGACAACGCCCACAGCTTTGAGGCCTACCCAGCTGGCAAAGCATGCACACAATACCCACAGCTTAAGGGGCCGAGCTAGCTGGCATAGCATGCACACAATACCCACAGCTTAAGGGGCCGAGCTAGCTGGCATAGCATGCACACAATACCCACAGCTTAAGGGGCCTAGCTAGCTGGCATAGCATGCGCACAATACCCACAGCTTAAGGGGCCGAGCTAGCTGGCATAGCATGCATACAATACCCACAGCTTAAGGGGCCGAGCTAGCTGGCATAGCATGCACACAATACCCACAGCTTAAGGGGCCGAGCTAGCTGGCATAGCATGCACACAATACCCACAGCTTAAGGGGCCGAGCTAGCTGGCATAGCATGCACACAATACCCACAGCTTAAGGGGCCTAGCTAGCTGGCATAGCATGCACACAATACCCACAGCTTAAGGGGCCGAGCTAGCTGGCATAGCATGCACACAATACCCACAGCTTAAGGGGCCGAGCTAGCTGGCATAGCATGCACACAATACCCACAGCTTAAGGGGCCGAGCTAGCTGGCATAGCATGCACACAATACCCACAGCTTAAGGGGCCGAGCTAGCTGGCATAGCATGCACACAATACCCACAGCTTAAGGGGCCTAGCTAGCTGGCATAGCATGCGCACAATACCCACAGCTTAAGGGGCCGAGCTAGCTGGCATAGCATGCATACAATACCCACAGCTTAAGGGGCCGAGCTAGCTGGCATAGCATGCACACAATACCCACAGCTTAAGGGGCCGAGCTAGCTGGCATAGCATGCACACAATACCCACAGCTTAAGGGGCCGAGCTAGCTGGCATAGCATGCACACAATACCCACAGCTTAAGGGGCCGAGCTAGCTGGCATAGCATGCACACAATACCCACAGCTTAAGGGGCCGAGCTAGCTGGCATAGCATGCACACAATACCCACAGCTTAAGGGGCCTAGCTAGCTGGCATAGCATGCACACAATACCCACAGCTTAAGGGGCCGAGCTAGCTGGCATAGCATGCACACAATACCCACAGCTTAAGGGGCCGAGCTAGCTGGCATAGCATGCACACAATACCCACAGCTTAAGGGGCCGAGCTCGCTGGCATAGCATGCACACAATACCCACAGCTTAAGGGGCCTAGCTAGCTGGCACAGCATGCACACAACACCCACAGCTTAAGGGGCCTCGCTAGCTGGCACAGCATGCACACAATACCCACAGCTTAAGGGGCCTAGCTAGCTGGCACAGCATGCACACAATACCCACAGCTTAAGGGGCCTAGCAAGCAAGCACAGCATGCACACAACACCCACAGCTTAAGGGGCCCAGCTCGCTGGCACAGCATGCACACAACACCCACAGATTAAGGGGCCCAGCTCGCTGGCACAGCATGCACACAATACCCACAGCTTAAGGGGCCCAGCTCGCTGGCACAGCATGCACACAACACCTACAGCTTAAGGGGCCTAGCTAGCTGGCATAGCATGCACACAATACCCACAGGTTAAGGGGCCTAGCTAGCTGGCATAGCATGCACACAATACCAACAGCTTAAGAGGCCTACCCAGCTGGCAAAGCATGCACACAATACCCACAGCTTAAGGGGCCTAGCTATCTGGCACAGCATGCACACAATACCCACAGCTTAAGGGGCCTAGCTAGCTGGCACAGCATGCACACAATACCCACAGCTTAAGGGGCCGAGCTGGCTGGCACAGCATGCACACAATACCCACAGCTTAAGGGGCCAAGCAAGCTAGCACAGCATGCACACAACACCCACAGCTTAAGGGGCCCAGCTCGCTGGCACAGCATGCACACAATACCTACAGCTTAAGGGGCCTAGCTCGCTGGCACAGCATGCACACAATACCCACAGCTTAAGGGGCCCAGCTCGCTGGCACAGCATGCACACAATACCTACAGCTTAAGGGGCCCAGCTCGCTGGCACAGCATGCACACAATACCCACAGCTTAAGGGGCCCAGCTCGCTGGCACAGCATGCACACAATACCTACAGCTTAAGGGGCCCAGCTCGCTGGCACAGCATGCACACAATACCCACAGCTTAAGGGGCCCAGCTCGCTGGCACAGCATGCACACAATACCTACAGCTTAAGGGGCCTAGCTAGCTGGCATAGCATGCACACAATACCAACAGCTTAAGAGGCCGAGCTAGCTGGCACAGCATGCACACAATACCCACAGCTTAAGGGGCCTAGCTGGCTGGCACAGCATGCACACAATACCCACAGCTTAAGGGGCCTACCTAGCTGGCACAGCATGCACACAACACCCACAGCTTGAGGGGCCTAGCTCGCTGGCACAGCGTGCACACAATACCCACAGCTTAAGGAGCTAGCTGGCACAGCATGCACACAACACCCACAGCTTGAGGGGCCTAGCTAGCTGGGACAGCATGCACACAACACCCACAGCTGAAAGGGCCGAGCTAGCTGACATGGCATGCACACAATACCCACAGCTTAAGGGGCCCAGCTCGCTGGCACAGCATGCACACAATACAGCTTAAGGGGCCCAGCTCGCTGGCACAGCATGCACACAATACCTACAGCTTAAGGGGCCTAGCTAGCTAGCATAGCATGCACACAATACCAACAGCTTAAGAGGCCGAGCTAGCTGGCACAGCATGCACACAATACCCACAGCTTAAGGGGCCTAGCTGGCTGGCACAGCATGCACACAATACCCACAGCTTAAGGGGCCTACCTAGCTGGCACAGCATGCACACAACACCCACAGCTTGAGGGGCCTAGCTCGCTGGCACAGCATGCACACAACACCCACAGCTTGAGGGGCCTAGCAAGCTGGGACAGCATGCACACAACACCCACAGCTGAAAGGGCTGAGCTAGCTGACATGGCATGCACACAATACAGCTTAAGGGGCCCAGCTCGCTGGCACAGCATGCACACAATACCTACAGCTTAAGGGGCCTAGCTAGCTAGCATAGCATGCACACAATACCAACAGCTTAAGAGGCCGAGCTAGCTGGCACAGCATGCACACAATACCCACAGCTTAAGGGGCCTAGCTGGCTGGCACAGCATGCACACAATACCCACAGCTTAAGGGGCCTACCTAGCTGGCACAGCATGCACACAACACCCACAGCTTGAGGGGCCTAGCTCGCTGGCACAGCATGCACACAACACCCACAGCTTGAGGGGCCTAGCAAGCTGGGACAGCATGCACACAACACCCACAGCTGAAAGGGCCGAGCTAGCTGACATGGCATGCACACAATACCCACAGCTTAAGGGGCCGAGCTAGCTGGCACAGCATGCACACAACACCCACAGCTGAAGGGGCCGAGCTAGCTAACATAGCATGCACACAACATCCACAGCTTAAGGGGCCGAGCTAGCTGGCACAGCATGCACGCAACACCCACAGCTTAAGGGGCCTAGCTAGCTGGCACAGCATGCACACAATACCCACAGCTTAAGGGGCCTAGCTAGCTGGCACAGCATGCACACAACACCCACAGCTTGAGGGGCCTAGCTCGCTGGCACAGCATGCACACAATACCCACAGCTTAAGGGGCCTAGCTAGCTGGCACAGCATGCACACAATACCCACAGCTTAAGGGACCTAGCTCGCTGGCACAGCATGCACACAATACCCACAGCTTGAGGGGCCTAGCTCGCTGGCACAGCGTGCACACAATACCCACAGCTTAAGGGGCCTAGCTAGCTGGCACAGTATGCACACAATACCCACAGCTTAAGGAGCCTAGCTAGCTGGCACAGCATGCACACAATACCTACAGCTTAAGGGGCCTAGCTAGCTGGCACAGCATGCACACAATACCAACAGCTTCAGGGGCCTAGCTAGCTGGCCCAGCATGTACATAATACCCACAGCTTAAGGGGCCGAGCTAGCTGGCACAGCATGCACTCAACACCCACAGTTTAAGGGGCCGAGCTAGCTGGCACAGCATGCACACAACACCCACAGCTGAAGGGGCCGAGCTAGCTGACATAGCATGCACACAACACCCACCGCTTAAGGGGCCGAGCTAGCTGGCACAGCATGCACACAACACCCACAGCTTAAGGGGCCTAGCTAGCTGGCACAGCATGCACACAATACCCACAGCTTAAGGGGCCTAGCTAGCTGGCATAGTATGCACACAATACATACAGCTTAAGGGGCCTAGCTAGCTGGCACAGCGTGCACACAATACCCACAGCTTAAGGGGCATAGCTAGCTGGCACAGCATGCACACAATACCCACAGCTGAAGGGGCCGAGCTAGCTGGCACAGCATGCACACAATACCCACAGCTGAAGGGGCCTAGCTAGCTGGCACAGCATGTACACAATACCCACAGCTTAAGGGGCCTAGCTGGCTGGCACAACATGCACACAATACCCACAGCTTAAGGGGCCGACCTAGCTGGCACAGCATGCACACAATACCTACAGCTTAAGGGGCCTACCTAGCTGGCACAGCATGCACACAATACCTACAGCTTGAGGGGCCGACCTAGCTGGCACAGCATGCACACAATACCCACAGCTTAAGGGGCCTACCTAGCTGGTACAGCATGCACACAATACCTACAGCTTAAGCGGCCTACCTAGCTGGCACAGCATGCACACAATACCCACACCTTAAGGGGCCGAGCTAGCTGGCATGGCATGCACACAGCACCCACACCTTAAGGGGCCTCGCTAGCTGGCACAGCATGCACACAATACTCACAGCTTAAGGGGCCTAGCTAGCTGGCACAGCATGCACACAATACCCACAGCTTAAGGGGCCTAGCTAGCTGGCACAGCATGTACACAATACCCACAGCTTAAGGGGCCCAGCTCGCTGGCACAGCATGCACACAATACCTACAGCTTAAGGGGCCTAGCTGGCTGGCATAGCATGCACACAATACCAACAGCTTAAGAGGCCGAGCTAGCTGGCACAGCATGCACACAATACCCACAGCTTAAGGGGCCTAGCTGGCTGGCACAGCATGCACACAATACCCACAGCTTAAGGGGCCTACCTAGCTGGCACAGCATGCACACAAAACCCACAGCTTGAGGGGCCTAGCTCGCTGGCACAGCGTGCACACAATGCCCACAGCTTAAGGGGCTGAGCTAGCTGGCACAGCATGCACACAACACCCACAGCTTGAGGGGCCTAGCTAGCTGGGACAGCATGCACACAACACCCACAGCTGAAAGGGCCGAGCTAGCTGACATGGCATGCACACAATACCCACAGCTTAAGGGGCCCAGCTCGCTGGCACAGCATGCACACAATACAGCTTAAGGGGCCCAGCTCGCTGGCACAGCATGCACACAACACCCACAGCTTAAGGGGCCTAGCTAGCTGGCACAGCATGCACACAATACCCACAGCTTAAGGGGCCTAGCTAGCTAGCACAGCATGCACACAACACCTACAGCTTAAGGGGCCTAGCTAGCTGGCATAGCATGCACACAATACATACAGCTTAAGGGGCCTAGCTAGCTGGCACAGTGTGCACACAATACCCACAGCTTAAGGGGCAAAGCTAGCTGGCACAGCATGCACACAATACCCACAGCTGAAGGGGCCTAGCTAGCTGGCACAGCATGTACACAATACCCACAGCTTAAGGGGCTTAGCTGGCTGGCACAACATGCACACAATACCCACAGCTTAAGGGGCCTAGCTAGCTGGCACAGCATGCACACAATACCCACAGCTTAAGGGGCCTAGCTGGCTGGCACAACATGCACACAATACCCACAGCTTAAGGGGCCGACCTAGCTGGCACAGCATGCACACAATACCTACAGCTTCAGGGGCCTACCTAGCTGGCACAGCATGCACACAATACCTACAGCTTGAGGGGCCGACCTAGCTGGCACAGCATGCACACAATACCCACAGCTTAAGGGGCCTACCTAGCTGGTACAGCATGCACACAATGCCTACAGCTTAAGGGGCCTACCTAGCTGGCACAGCATGCACACAATACCCACACCTTAAGGGGCCTCGCTAGCTGGCACAGCTTGTACACAATACCCACACCTTAAGGGGCCTAGCTAGCTGGCACAGCATGCACACAATACCCACAGCTTAAGGGGCCTAGCTAGCTGGCACAGCATGCACACAATACCCACAGCTTAAGGGGCCTAGCTAGCTGGCACAGCATGTACACAACACCCACAGCTTGAGGGGCCTAGCTCGCTGGCACAGCATGCACACAATACCCACAGCTTAAGGGGCCTAGCTAGCTGGCACAGCATGCACACAATACCCACAGCTTAAGGGACCTAGCTCGCTGGCACAGCATGCACACAATACCCACAGCTTGAGGGGCCTAGCTCGCTGGCACAGCATGCACACAATACCCACAGCTTAAGGGGCCTAGCTAGCTGGCACAGTATGCACACAATACCCACAGCTTAAGGAGCCTAGCTAGCTGGTACAGCATGCACACAATACCTACAGCTTAAGGGGCCTACCTAGCTGGCACAGCATGCACACAATACCAACAGCTTCAGGGGCCTAGCTAGCTGGCCCAGCATGTACATAATACCCACAGCTTAAGGGGCCGAGCTAGCTGGCACAGCATGCACTCAATACCCACAGTTTAAGGGGCCGAGCTAGCTGGCACAGCATGCACACAACACCCACAGCTGAAGGGGCCGAGCTAGCTGACATAGCATGCACACAACACCCACCGCTTAAGGGGCCGAGCTAGCTGGCACAGCATGCACACAACACCCACAGCTTAAGGGGCCTAGCTAGCTGGCACAGCATGCACACAATACCCACAGCTTAAGGGGCCTAGCTAGCTAGCACAGCATGCACACAACACCTACAGCTTAAGGGGCCTAGCTAGCTGGCATAGCATGCACACAATACATACAGCTTAAGGGGCCTAGCTAGCTGGCACAGCGTGCACACAATACCCACAGCTTAAGGGGCATAGCTAGCTGGCACAGCATGCACACAATACCCACAGCTGAAGGGGCCTAGCTAGCTGGCACAGCATGTACACAATACCCACAGCTTAAGGGGCTTAGCTGGCTGGCACAGCATGCACACAATACCCACAGCTTAAGGGGCCTAGCTGGCTGGCACAACATGCACACAATACCCACAGCTTAAGGGGCCGACCTAGCTGGCACAGCATGCACACAATACCTACAGCTTAAGGGGCCTACCTAGCTGGCACAGCATGCACACAATACCTACAGCTTGAGGGGCCGACCTAGCTGGCACAGCATGCACACAATACCCACAGCTTAAGGGGCCTACCTAGCTGGTACAGCATGCACACAATACCTACAGCTTAAGCGGCCTACCTAGCTGGCACAGCATGCACACAATACCCACACCTTAAGGGGCCGAGCTAGCTGGCATGGCATGCACACAGCACCCACACCTTAAGGGGCCTCGCTAGCTGGCACAGCTTGTACACAATACCCACACCTTAAGGGGCCTAGCTAGCTGGCACAGCATGCACACAATACCCACAGCTTAAGGGGCCTAGCTAGCTGGCACAGCATGCACACAATACCCACAGCTTAAGGGGCCTAGCTAGCTGGCACAGCATGTACACAATACCCACAGCTTAAGGGGCCCAGCTCGCTGGCACAGCATGCACACAATACCTACAGCTTAAGGGGCCTAGCTAGCTGGCATAGCATGCACACAATACCAACAGCTTAAGAGGCCGAGCTAGCTGGCACAGCATGCACACAATACCCACAGCTTAAGGGGCCTAGCTGGCTGGCACAGCATGCACACAATACCCACAGCTTAAGGGGCCTACCTAGCTGGCACAGCATGCACACAAAACCCACAGCTTGAGGGGCCTAGCTCGCTGGCACAGCGTGCACACAATCCCCACAGCTTAAGGGGCTGAGCTAGCTGGCACAGCATGCACACAACACCCACAGCTTGAGGGGCCTAGCTAGCTGGGACAGCATGCACACAACACCCACAGCTGAAAGGGCCGAGCTAGCTGACATGGCATGCACACAATACCCACAGCTTAAGGGGCCCAGCTCGCTGGCACAGCATGCACACAATACAGCTTAAGGGGCCCAGCTCGCTGGCACAGCATGCACACAACACCCACAGCTTAAGGGGCCTAGCTCGCTGGCACAGCATGCACACAATACCCACAGCTTAAGGGGCCTAGCTAGCTAGCACAGCATGCACACAACACCTACAGCTTAAGGGGCCTAGCTAGCTGGCATAGCATGCACACAATACATACAGCTTAAGGGGCCTAGCTAGCTGGCACAGCGTGCACACAATACCCACAGCTTAAGGGGCATAGCTAGCTGGCACAGCATGCACACAATACCCACAGCTGAAGGGGCCGAGCTAGCTGGCACAGCATGCACACAATACCCACAGCTGAAGGGGCCTAGCTAGCTGGCACAGCATGTACACAATACCCACAGCTTAAGGGGCTTAGCTGGCTGGCACAACATGCACACAATACCCACAGCTTAAGGGGCCTAGCTAGCTGGCACAGCATGCACACAATACCCACAGCTTAAGGGGCCTAGCTGGCTGGCACAACATGCACACAATACCCACAGCTTAAGGGGCCGACCTAGCTGGCACAGCATGCACACAATACCTACAGCTTCAGGGGCCTACCTAGCTGGCACAGCATGCACACAATACCTACAGCTTGAGGGGCCGACCTAGCTGGCACAGCATGCACACAATACCCACAGCTTAAGGGGCCTACCTAGCTGGTACAGCATGCACACAATACCTACAGCTTAAGGGGCCTACCTAGCTGGCACAGCATGCACACAATACCCACACCTTAAGGGGCCGAGCTAGCTGGCATGGCATGCACACAGCACCCACACCTTAAGGGGCCTCGCTAGCTGGCACAGCTTGTACACAATACCCACACCTTAAGGGGCCTAGCTAGCTGGCACAGCATGCACACAATACCCACAGCTTAAGGGGCCTAGCTAGCTGGCACAGCATGCACACAATACCCACAGCTTAAGGGGCCTAGCTAGCTGGCACAGCATGTACACAATACCCACAGCTTAAGGGGCCCAGCTCGCTGGCACAGCATGCACACAATACCTACAGCTTAAGGGGCCTAGCTAGCTAGCTGGCATAGCATGCACACAATACCAACAGCTTAAGAGGCCGAGCTAGCTGGCACAGCATGCACACAATACCCACAGCTTAAGGGGCCTAGCTGGCTGGCACAGCATGCACACAAAACCCACAGCTTGAGGGGCCTAGCTCGCTGGCACAGCGTGCACACAATACCCACAGCTTAAGGGGCCGAGCTAGCTGGCACAGCATGCACACAACACCCACAGCTTGAGGGGCCTAGCTAGCTGGGACAGCATGCACACAACTCCCACAGCTGAAAGGGCCGAGCTAGCTGACATGGCATGCACACAATACCCACAGCTTAAGGGGCCGAGCTAGCTGGCACAGCATGCACACAACACCCACAGCTGAAGGGGCCGAGCTAGCTAACATAGCATGCACACAACATCCACAGCTTAAGGGGCCGAGCTAGCTGGCACAGCATGCACGCAACACCCACAGCTTAAGGGGCCTAGCTAGCTGGCACAGCATGCACACAATACCCACAGCTTAAGGGGCCTAGCTAGCTGGAACAGCATGCACACAACACCCACAGCTTGAGGGGCCTAGCTCGCTGGCACAGCATGCACACAATACCCACAGCTTAAGGGGCCTAGCTAGCTGGCACAGCATGCACACAATACCCACAGCTTAAGGGACCTAGCTCGCTGGCACAGCATGCACACAATACCCACAGCTTAAGGGGCCTAGCTAGCTGGCACAGCATGTACACAATACCCACAGCTTAAGGGGCCTAGCTAGCTGGCATAGCATGCACACAATACCAACAGCTTAAGAGGCCGAGCTAGCTGGCACAGCATGCACACAATACCCACAGCTTAAGGGGCCTAGCTGGCTGGCACAGCATGCACACAATACCCACAGCTTAAGGGGCCTACCTAGCTGGCACAGCATGCACACAAAACCCACAGCTTGAGGGGCCGAGCTCGCTGGCACAGCGTGCACACAATACCCACAGCTTAAGGGGCCTAGCTAGCTGGCACAGTATGCACACAATACCCACAGCTTAAGGAGCCTAGCTAGCTGGCACAGCATGCACACAATACCTACAGCTTAAGGGGCCTACCTAGCTGGCACAGCATGCACACAATACCAACAGCTTCAGGGGCCTAGCTAGCTGGCCCAGCATGTACATAATACCCACAGCTTAAGGGGCCGAGCTAGCTGGCACAGCATGCACACAATACCCACAGTTTAAGGGGCCGAGCTATCTGGCACAGCATGCACACAACACCCACAGCTGAAGGGGCCGAGCTAGCTGACATAGCATGCACACAATACCCACAGCTTGAGGGGCCTAGCTCGCTGGCACAGCATGCACACAATACCCACAGCTTGAGGGGCCTAGCTCGCTGGCACAGCGTGCACACAATACCCACAGCTTAAGGGGCCTAGCTAGCTGGCACAGTATGCACACAATACCCACAGCTTAAGGGACCTAGCTCGCTGGCACAGCATGCACACAATACCCACAGCTTGAGGGGCCGAGCTAGCTGGCACAGCATGCACACAACACCCACAGCTTAAGGGGCCTAGCTAGCTAGCACAGCATGCACACAACACCTACAGCTTAAGGGGCCTAGCTAGCTGGCATAGCATGCACACAATACCTACAGCTTAAGGGGCCTAGCTAGCTGGCACAACGTGCACACAATACCCACAGCTTAAGGGGCATAGCTAGCTGGCACAGCATGTACACAATACCCACAGCTTAAGGGGCCTAGCTGGCTGGCACAACATGCACACAATACCCACAGCTTAAGGGGCCTAGCTAGCTGGCACAGCATGCACACAATACCCACAGCTTAAGGGGCCTAGCTGGCTGGCACAACATGCACACAATACCCACAGCTTAAGGGGCCGACCTCGCTGGCACAGCATGCACACAATACCTACAGCTTAAGGGGCCTACCTAGCTGGCACAGCATGCACACAATACCCACACCTTAAGGGGCCGAGCTAGCTGACATGGCATGCACACAATACCCACAGCTTAAGGGGCCCAGCTCGCTGGCACAGCATGCACACAATACAGCTTAAGGGGCCCAGCTCGCTGGCACAGCATGCACACAATACCTACAGCTTAAGGGGCCTAGCTAGCTAGCATAGCATGCACACAATACCAACAGCTTAAGAGGCCGAGCTAGCTGGCACAGCATGCACACAATACCCACAGCTTAAGGGGCCTAGCTGGCTGGCACAGCATGCACACAATACCCACAGCTTAAGGGGCCTACCTAGCTGGCACAGCATGCACACAACACCCACAGCTTGAGGGGCCTAGCTCGCTGGCACAGCATGCACACAACACCCACAGCTTGAGGGGCCTAGCAAGCTGGGACAGCATGCACACAACACCCACAGCTGAAAGGGCTGAGCTAGCTGACATGGCATGCACACAATACAGCTTAAGGGGCCCAGCTCGCTGGCACAGCATGCACACAATACCTACAGCTTAAGGGGCCTAGCTAGCTAGCATAGCATGCACACAATACCAACAGCTTAAGAGGCCGAGCTAGCTGGCACAGCATGCACACAATACCCACAGCTTAAGGGGCCTAGCTGGCTGGCACAGCATGCACACAATACCCACAGCTTAAGGGGCCTACCTAGCTGGCACAGCATGCACACAACACCCACAGCTTGAGGGGCCTAGCTCGCTGGCACAGCATGCACACAACACCCACAGCTTGAGGGGCCTAGCAAGCTGGGACAGCATGCACACAACACCCACAGCTGAAAGGGCCGAGCTAGCTGACATGGCATGCACACAATACCCACAGCTTAAGGGGCCGAGCTAGCTGGCACAGCATGCACACAACACCCACAGCTGAAGGGGCCGAGCTAGCTAACATAGCATGCACACAACATCCACAGCTTAAGGGGCCGAGCTAGCTGGCACAGCATGCACGCAACACCCACAGCTTAAGGGGCCTAGCTAGCTGGCACAGCATGCACACAATACCCACAGCTTAAGGGGCCTAGCTAGCTGGCACAGCATGCACACAACACCCACAGCTTGAGGGGCCTAGCTCGCTGGCACAGCATGCACACAATACCCACAGCTTAAGGGGCCTAGCTAGCTGGCACAGCATGCACACAATACCCACAGCTTAAGGGACCTAGCTCGCTGGCACAGCATGCACACAATACCCACAGCTTGAGGGGCCTAGCTCGCTGGCACAGCGTGCACACAATACCCACAGCTTAAGGGGCCTAGCTAGCTGGCACAGTATGCACACAATACCCACAGCTTAAGGAGCCTAGCTAGCTGGCACAGCATGCACACAATACCTACAGCTTAAGGGGCCTAGCTAGCTGGCACAGCATGCACACAATACCAACAGCTTCAGGGGCCTAGCTAGCTGGCCCAGCATGTACATAATACCCACAGCTTAAGGGGCCGAGCTAGCTGGCACAGCATGCACTCAACACCCACAGTTTAAGGGGCCGAGCTAGCTGGCACAGCATGCACACAACACCCACAGCTGAAGGGGCCGAGCTAGCTGACATAGCATGCACACAACACCCACCGCTTAAGGGGCCGAGCTAGCTGGCACAGCATGCACACAACACCCACAGCTTAAGGGGCCTAGCTAGCTGGCACAGCATGCACACAATACCCACAGCTTAAGGGGCCTAGCTAGCTGGCATAGTATGCACACAATACATACAGCTTAAGGGGCCTAGCTAGCTGGCACAGCGTGCACACAATACCCACAGCTTAAGGGGCATAGCTAGCTGGCACAGCATGCACACAATACCCACAGCTGAAGGGGCCGAGCTAGCTGGCACAGCATGCACACAATACCCACAGCTGAAGGGGCCTAGCTAGCTGGCACAGCATGTACACAATACCCACAGCTTAAGGGGCCTAGCTGGCTGGCACAACATGCACACAATACCCACAGCTTAAGGGGCCGACCTAGCTGGCACAGCATGCACACAATACCTACAGCTTAAGGGGCCTACCTAGCTGGCACAGCATGCACACAATACCTACAGCTTGAGGGGCCGACCTAGCTGGCACAGCATGCACACAATACCCACAGCTTAAGGGGCCTACCTAGCTGGTACAGCATGCACACAATACCTACAGCTTAAGCGGCCTACCTAGCTGGCACAGCATGCACACAATACCCACACCTTAAGGGGCCGAGCTAGCTGGCATGGCATGCACACAGCACCCACACCTTAAGGGGCCTCGCTAGCTGGCACAGCATGCACACAATACTCACAGCTTAAGGGGCCTAGCTAGCTGGCACAGCATGCACACAATACCCACAGCTTAAGGGGCCTAGCTAGCTGGCACAGCATGTACACAATACCCACAGCTTAAGGGGCCCAGCTCGCTGGCACAGCATGCACACAATACCTACAGCTTAAGGGGCCTAGCTGGCTGGCATAGCATGCACACAATACCAACAGCTTAAGAGGCCGAGCTAGCTGGCACAGCATGCACACAATACCCACAGCTTAAGGGGCCTAGCTGGCTGGCACAGCATGCACACAATACCCACAGCTTAAGGGGCCTACCTAGCTGGCACAGCATGCACACAAAACCCACAGCTTGAGGGGCCTAGCTCGCTGGCACAGCGTGCACACAATGCCCACAGCTTAAGGGGCTGAGCTAGCTGGCACAGCATGCACACAACACCCACAGCTTGAGGGGCCTAGCTAGCTGGGACAGCATGCACACAACACCCACAGCTGAAAGGGCCGAGCTAGCTGACATGGCATGCACACAATACCCACAGCTTAAGGGGCCCAGCTCGCTGGCACAGCATGCACACAATACAGCTTAAGGGGCCCAGCTCGCTGGCACAGCATGCACACAACACCCACAGCTTAAGGGGCCTAGCTAGCTGGCACAGCATGCACACAATACCCACAGCTTAAGGGGCCTAGCTAGCTAGCACAGCATGCACACAACACCTACAGCTTAAGGGGCCTAGCTAGCTGGCATAGCATGCACACAATACATACAGCTTAAGGGGCCTAGCTAGCTGGCACAGTGTGCACACAATACCCACAGCTTAAGGGGCATAGCTAGCTGGCACAGCATGCACACAATACCCACAGCTGAAGGGGCCGAGCTAGCTGGCACAGCATGCACACAATACCCACAGCTGAAGGGGCCTAGCTAGCTGGCACAGCATGTACACAATACCCACAGCTTAAGGGGCTTAGCTGGCTGGCACAACATGCACACAATACCCACAGCTTAAGGGGCCTAGCTAGCTGGCACAGCATGCACACAATACCCACAGCTTAAGGGGCCTAGCTGGCTGGCACAACATGCACACAATACCCACAGCTTAAGGGGCCGACCTAGCTGGCACAGCATGCACACAATACCTACAGCTTCAGGGGCCTACCTAGCTGGCACAGCATGCACACAATACCTACAGCTTGAGGGGCCGACCTAGCTGGCACAGCATGCACACAATACCCACAGCTTAAGGGGCCTACCTAGCTGGTACAGCATGCACACAATGCCTACAGCTTAAGGGGCCTACCTAGCTGGCACAGCATGCACACAATACCCACACCTTAAGGGGCCTCGCTAGCTGGCACAGCTTGTACACAATACCCACACCTTAAGGGGCCTAGCTAGCTGGCACAGCATGCACACAATACCCACAGCTTAAGGGGCCTAGCTAGCTGGCACAGCATGCACACAATACCCACAGCTTAAGGGGCCTAGCTAGCTGGCACAGCATGTACACAACACCCACAGCTTGAGGGGCCTAGCTCGCTGGCACAGCATGCACACAATACCCACAGCTTAAGGGGCCTAGCTAGCTGGCACAGCATGCACACAATACCCACAGCTTAAGGGACCTAGCTCGCTGGCACAGCATGCACACAATACCCACAGCTTGAGGGGCCTAGCTCGCTGGCACAGCATGCACACAATACCCACAGCTTAAGGGGCCTAGCTAGCTGGCACAGTATGCACACAATACCCACAGCTTAAGGAGCCTAGCTAGCTGGTACAGCATGCACACAATACCTACAGCTTAAGGGGCCTACCTAGCTGGCACAGCATGCACACAATACCAACAGCTTCAGGGGCCTAGCTAGCTGGCCCAGCATGTACATAATACCCACAGCTTAAGGGGCCGAGCTAGCTGGCACAGCATGCACTCAATACCCACAGTTTAAGGGGCCGAGCTAGCTGGCACAGCATGCACACAACACCCACAGCTGAAGGGGCCGAGCTAGCTGACATAGCATGCACACAACACCCACCGCTTAAGGGGCCGAGCTAGCTGGCACAGCATGCACACAACACCCACAGCTTAAGGGGCCTAGCTAGCTGGCACAGCATGCACACAATACCCACAGCTTAAGGGGCCTAGCTAGCTAGCACAGCATGCACACAACACCTACAGCTTAAGGGGCCTAGCTAGCTGGCATAGCATGCACACAATACATACAGCTTAAGGGGCCTAGCTAGCTGGCACAGCGTGCACACAATACCCACAGCTTAAGGGGCATAGCTAGCTGGCACAGCATGCACACAATACCCACAGCTGAAGGGGCCTAGCTAGCTGGCACAGCATGTACACAATACCCACAGCTTAAGGGGCTTAGCTGGCTGGCACAGCATGCACACAATACCCACAGCTTAAGGGGCCTAGCTGGCTGGCACAACATGCACACAATACCCACAGCTTAAGGGGCCGACCTAGCTGGCACAGCATGCACACAATACCTACAGCTTAAGGGGCCTACCTAGCTGGCACAGCATGCACACAATACCTACAGCTTGAGGGGCCGACCTAGCTGGCACAGCATGCACACAATACCCACAGCTTAAGGGGCCTACCTAGCTGGTACAGCATGCACACAATACCTACAGCTTAAGCGGCCTACCTAGCTGGCACAGCATGCACACAATACCCACACCTTAAGGGGCCGAGCTAGCTGGCATGGCATGCACACAGCACCCACACCTTAAGGGGCCTCGCTAGCTGGCACAGCTTGTACACAATACCCACACCTTAAGGGGCCTAGCTAGCTGGCACAGCATGCACACAATACCCACAGCTTAAGGGGCCTAGCTAGCTGGCACAGCATGCACACAATACCCACAGCTTAAGGGGCCTAGCTAGCTGGCACAGCATGTACACAATACCCACAGCTTAAGGGGCCCAGCTCGCTGGCACAGCATGCACACAATACCTACAGCTTAAGGGGCCTAGCTAGCTGGCATAGCATGCACACAATACCAACAGCTTAAGAGGCCGAGCTAGCTGGCACAGCATGCACACAATACCCACAGCTTAAGGGGCCTAGCTGGCTGGCACAGCATGCACACAATACCCACAGCTTAAGGGGCCTACCTAGCTGGCACAGCATGCACACAAAACCCACAGCTTGAGGGGCCTAGCTCGCTGGCACAGCGTGCACACAATCCCCACAGCTTAAGGGGCTGAGCTAGCTGGCACAGCATGCACACAACACCCACAGCTTGAGGGGCCTAGCTAGCTGGGACAGCATGCACACAACACCCACAGCTGAAAGGGCCGAGCTAGCTGACATGGCATGCACACAATACCCACAGCTTAAGGGGCCCAGCTCGCTGGCACAGCATGCACACAATACAGCTTAAGGGGCCCAGCTCGCTGGCACAGCATGCACACAACACCCACAGCTTAAGGGGCCTAGCTCGCTGGCACAGCATGCACACAATACCCACAGCTTAAGGGGCCTAGCTAGCTAGCACAGCATGCACACAACACCTACAGCTTAAGGGGCCTAGCTAGCTGGCATAGCATGCACACAATACATACAGCTTAAGGGGCCTAGCTAGCTGGCACAGCGTGCACACAATACCCACAGCTTAAGGGGCATAGCTAGCTGGCACAGCATGCACACAATACCCACAGCTGAAGGGGCCGAGCTAGCTGGCACAGCATGCACACAATACCCACAGCTGAAGGGGCCTAGCTAGCTGGCACAGCATGTACACAATACCCACAGCTTAAGGGGCTTAGCTGGCTGGCACAACATGCACACAATACCCACAGCTTAAGGGGCCTAGCTAGCTGGCACAGCATGCACACAATACCCACAGCTTAAGGGGCCTAGCTGGCTGGCACAACATGCACACAATACCCACAGCTTAAGGGGCCGACCTAGCTGGCACAGCATGCACACAATACCTACAGCTTCAGGGGCCTACCTAGCTGGCACAGCATGCACACAATACCTACAGCTTGAGGGGCCGACCTAGCTGGCACAGCATGCACACAATACCCACAGCTTAAGGGGCCTACCTAGCTGGTACAGCATGCACACAATACCTACAGCTTAAGGGGCCTACCTAGCTGGCACAGCATGCACACAATACCCACACCTTAAGGGGCCGAGCTAGCTGGCATGGCATGCACACAGCACCCACACCTTAAGGGGCCTCGCTAGCTGGCACAGCTTGTACACAATACCCACACCTTAAGGGGCCTAGCTAGCTGGCACAGCATGCACACAATACCCACAGCTTAAGGGGCCTAGCTAGCTGGCACAGCATGCACACAATACCCACAGCTTAAGGGGCCTAGCTAGCTGGCACAGCATGTACACAATACCCACAGCTTAAGGGGCCCAGCTCGCTGGCACAGCATGCACACAATACCTACAGCTTAAGGGGCCTAGCTAGCTAGCTGGCATAGCATGCACACAATACCAACAGCTTAAGAGGCCGAGCTAGCTGGCACAGCATGCACACAATACCCACAGCTTAAGGGGCCTAGCTGGCTGGCACAGCATGCACACAAAACCCACAGCTTGAGGGGCCTAGCTCGCTGGCACAGCGTGCACACAATACCCACAGCTTAAGGGGCCGAGCTAGCTGGCACAGCATGCACACAACACCCACAGCTTGAGGGGCCTAGCTAGCTGGGACAGCATGCACACAACTCCCACAGCTGAAAGGGCCGAGCTAGCTGACATGGCATGCACACAATACCCACAGCTTAAGGGGCCGAGCTAGCTGGCACAGCATGCACACAACACCCACAGCTGAAGGGGCCGAGCTAGCTAACATAGCATGCACACAACATCCACAGCTTAAGGGGCCGAGCTAGCTGGCACAGCATGCACGCAACACCCACAGCTTAAGGGGCCTAGCTAGCTGGCACAGCATGCACACAATACCCACAGCTTAAGGGGCCTAGCTAGCTGGAACAGCATGCACACAACACCCACAGCTTGAGGGGCCTAGCTCGCTGGCACAGCATGCACACAATACCCACAGCTTAAGGGGCCTAGCTAGCTGGCACAGCATGCACACAATACCCACAGCTTAAGGGACCTAGCTCGCTGGCACAGCATGCACACAATACCCACAGCTTAAGGGGCCTAGCTAGCTGGCACAGCATGTACACAATACCCACAGCTTAAGGGGCCTAGCTAGCTGGCATAGCATGCACACAATACCAACAGCTTAAGAGGCCGAGCTAGCTGGCACAGCATGCACACAATACCCACAGCTTAAGGGGCCTAGCTGGCTGGCACAGCATGCACACAATACCCACAGCTTAAGGGGCCTACCTAGCTGGCACAGCATGCACACAAAACCCACAGCTTGAGGGGCCGAGCTCGCTGGCACAGCGTGCACACAATACCCACAGCTTAAGGGGCCTAGCTAGCTGGCACAGTATGCACACAATACCCACAGCTTAAGGAGCCTAGCTAGCTGGCACAGCATGCACACAATACCTACAGCTTAAGGGGCCTACCTAGCTGGCACAGCATGCACACAATACCAACAGCTTCAGGGGCCTAGCTAGCTGGCCCAGCATGTACATAATACCCACAGCTTAAGGGGCCGAGCTAGCTGGCACAGCATGCACACAATACCCACAGTTTAAGGGGCCGAGCTATCTGGCACAGCATGCACACAACACCCACAGCTGAAGGGGCCGAGCTAGCTGACATAGCATGCACACAATACCCACAGCTTGAGGGGCCTAGCTCGCTGGCACAGCATGCACACAATACCCACAGCTTGAGGGGCCTAGCTCGCTGGCACAGCGTGCACACAATACCCACAGCTTAAGGGGCCTAGCTAGCTGGCACAGTATGCACACAATACCCACAGCTTAAGGGACCTAGCTCGCTGGCACAGCATGCACACAATACCCACAGCTTGAGGGGCCGAGCTAGCTGGCACAGCATGCACACAACACCCACAGCTTAAGGGGCCTAGCTAGCTAGCACAGCATGCACACAACACCTACAGCTTAAGGGGCCTAGCTAGCTGGCATAGCATGCACACAATACCTACAGCTTAAGGGGCCTAGCTAGCTGGCACAACGTGCACACAATACCCACAGCTTAAGGGGCATAGCTAGCTGGCACAGCATGTACACAATACCCACAGCTTAAGGGGCCTAGCTGGCTGGCACAACATGCACACAATACCCACAGCTTAAGGGGCCTAGCTAGCTGGCACAGCATGCACACAATACCCACAGCTTAAGGGGCCTAGCTGGCTGGCACAACATGCACACAATACCCACAGCTTAAGGGGCCGACCTCGCTGGCACAGCATGCACACAATACCTACAGCTTAAGGGGCCTACCTAGCTGGCACAGCATGCACACAATACCCACACCTTAAGGGGCCGAGCTAGCTGGCATGGCATGCACACAGCACCCACACCTTAAGGGGCCGAACTAGCTGGCACAGCTTGTACACAATACCCACACCTTAAGGGGCCTAGCTAGCTGGCACAGCATGCACACAATACCCACAGCTTAAGGGGCCTAGCTAGCTGGCACAGCATGCACACAATACCCACAGCTTAAGGGGCCTAGCTAGCTGGCACAGCATGCACACTGTGAGGTATCTCGACAGACGACGATCGATTGTTGCACACGTTTATTGACTCTGCAGATACAGGCCCGATTCACCCCAGCGCCTTCTGAGCTGAACCGTAACTCCCGGAAACAGAAATAAACCCGCGGTCACGGTGTCGGAATAAAACGGTGAATATTTGCAGCTTCATCCATGACACATACAATATCCACACGTTGAGAGGCCTACCTAGCTGGCACAGCATGCACACAATACCCACAGCTTAAGGGGCCTAGCTAGCTGGCACAGCATGCGCACAACACCCACAGCTTAAGGGGCCTAGCTAGCTGGCACAGCATGTACACAATACCCACACCTTAAGAGGCCTACCTGGCTGGCACAGCATGCACACAACACCCACAGCTTAAGGGGCCTAGCTCGCTGGCACAGCATGCACACAATACCCACAGCTTAAGGGGCCTAGCTAGCTGGCACAGCATGCACACAATACCCACAGCTTAAGGGGCCTCGTTAGCTGGCACAGCATGCACACAATACCCACAGCTTAAGGGGCCTAGCTAGGTGGCACAGCATGCACACAATACCCACAGCTTAAGGGGCCTAGCTAGCTGACATAGCATGCACACAATACCCACAGCTTAAGGGGCCGAGCTAGCTGGCACAGCATGCACACAACACCCACAGCTTGAGGGGCCTAGCTCGCTGGCACAGCATGCACACAATACCCACAGCTTAAGGGGCCTAGCTAGCTGGCACAGCATGCACACAATACCCACAGCTTAAGGGGCCGAGCTAGCTGGCACAGCATGCACACAACACCCACAGCTTGAGGGGCCGAGCTAGCTGGGACAGCATGCACACAACACCCACAGCTTGAGGGGCCGAGCTAGCTGGCACAGCATGCACACAACACCCACAGCTTGAGGGGCCGAGCTAGCTGGGACAGCATGCACACAACACCCACAGCTGAAAGGGCCGAGCTAGCTGACATAGCATGCACACAACACCCACAGCTGAAAGGGCTGAGCTAGCTGACATAGCATGCACACAACACCCACAGCTGAAGGGGCCGAGCTAGCTGACATAGCATGCACACAACACCCACAGCTTAAGGGGCCGAGCTAGCTGGCACAGCATGCACACAACACCCACAGCTTAAGGGGCTGAGCTAGCTGGCACAGCATGCACACAATACCCACAGCTTAAGGGGCCTAGCTAGCTGGCACAGCATGCACACAACACCCACAGCTTGAGGGGCCTAGCTCGCTGGCACAGCATGCACACAATACCTACAGCTTGAGGGGCCTAGCTAGCTGGCACAGCATGCACACAATACCCACAGCTTGAGGGGCCTAGCTCGCTGGCACAGCATGCACACAATACCCACAGCTTAAGGGGCCTAGCTAGCTGGCACAGCATGCACACAATACCCACAGCTTAAGGGGCCTAGCTCGCTGGCACAGCATGCACACAATACCCACAGCTTGAGGGGCCTAGCTCGCTGGCACAGCGTGCACACAATACCCACAGCTTAAGGGGCCTACCTAGCTGGCCCAGCATGTACATAATACCCACAGCTTAAGGGGCCGAGCTAGCTGGCACAGCATGCACACAATACCACAGCTTAAGGGGCCTAGCTGGCTGGCAAAGCATGCACACAATACCCACAGCTTAAGGGGCCGAGCTGGCTGGCACAGCATGCACACAATACCCACAGCTTGAGGGGCCTAGCTAGCTGGCACAGCATGCACACAATACCCACAGCTTAAAGGGCCTAGCTAGCTGGCACAGCATGCACACAATACCCACAGCTTAAGGGGCCTAGCTAGCTGGCACAGCATGCACACAACACCCACAGCTTAAGGGCCCTAGCTAGCTGGCACAGCATGCACACAATACCCACAGCTTGAGGGGCCTAGCTAGCTGGCACAGCATGCACACAATACCCACAGCTTAAAGGGTCTAGCTAGCTGGCACAGCATGCACACAATACCCACAGCTTAAGGGGCCTAGCTAGCTGGCACAGCATGCACACAATACCCACAGCTTAAGGGGCCTAGCTAGCTGGCACAGCATGCACACAATACCCACAGCTTAAGGGGCCTAGCTAGCTGGCACAGCATGCACACAATACCCACAGCTTAAGGGGCCTAGCTAGCTGGCACAGCATGCACACAATACCCACAGCTTGAGGGGCCTAGCTAGCTGGGACAGCATGCACACAACACCCACAGCTGAAAGGGCCGAGCTAGCTGACATAGCATGCACACAACACCCACAGCTTAAGGGGCCGAGCTAGCTGGCACAGCATGCACACAACACCCACAGCTGAAGGGGCCGAGCTAGCTAACATAGCATGCACACAACATCCACAGCTTAAGGAGCCGAGCTAGCTGGCACAGCATGCACGCAACACCCACAGCTTAAGGGGCCTAGCTAGCTGGCACAGCATGCACACAATATCCACAGCTTAAGGGGCCTAGCTAGCTGGCACAGCATGCACACAACACCCACAGCTTGAGGGGCCTAGCTCGCTGCCACAGCATGCACACAATACCCACAGCTTAAGGGGCCTAGCTAGCTGGCACAGCATGCACACAATACCCACAGTTTAAGGGGCCGAGCTAGCTGGCACAGCATGCACACAACACCCACAGCTGAAGGGGCCGAGCTAGCTGACATAGCATGCACACAACACCCACCGCTTAAGGGGCCGAGCTAGCTGGCACAGCATGCACACAACACCCACAGCTTAAGGGGCCTAGCTAGCTGGCACAGCATGCACACAACACCTACAGCTTAAGGGGCCTAGCTAGCTGGCATAGCATGCACACAATACCTACAGCTTAAGGGGCCTAGCTAGCTGGCACAGCGTGCACACAATACCCACAGCTTAAGGGGCCTAGCTAGCTGGCACAGCATGCACACAGTACCCACAGCTGAAGGGGCCGAGCTAGCTGGCACAGCGTGCACACAATACCTACAGCTTAAGGGGCCTAGCTAGCTGGCACAGCATGCACACAACACCCACAGCTTAAGGGGCCTAGCTAGCTGGCACAGCATGCACACAATACCTACAGCTTAAGGGGACTAGCTAGCTGGCACAGCGTGCACACAATACCTACAGCTTAAGGGGCCTAGCTAGCTGGCACAGCATGCACACAACACCCACAGCTTAAGGGGCCTAGCTAGCTGGCACAGCATGCACACAATACCTACAGCTTAAGGGGCCTAGCTAGCTGGCACAGCGTGCACACAATACCCACAGCTTAAGGGGCCTAGCTAGCTGGCACAGCATGCACACAATACCTACAGCTTAAGGGGCCTAGCTAGCTGGCACAGCGTGCACACAATACCCACAGCTTAAGGGGCCTAGCTAGCTGGCACAGCATGCACACAATACCCACAGCTTAAGGGGCCTACCTAGCTGGCACAGCATGCACACAATACCTACAGCTTGAGGGGCCTACCTAGCTGGCAAAGCATGCACACAACACCCACAGCTTAAGGGGCCTACCTAGCTGGTACAGCATGCACACAATACCTACAGCTTAAGGGGCCTACCTAGCTGGCACAGCATGCACACAGCACCCACACCTTAAGGGGCCTCGCGAGCTGGCACAGCATGCACACAATACCCACAGCTTAAGGGGCCTAGCTGGCTGGCACAGCATGCACACAATACCTACAGCTTAAGGGGCCGACCTAGCTGGCACAGCATGTGCACAATACCCACAGCTTAAGGGGCCTACCTAGCTGGCACAGCATGCACACAATACCTACAGCTTGAGGGGCCGACCTAGCTGGCACAGCATGCACACAATACCCACAGCTTAAGGGGCCTACCTAGCTGGTACAGCATGCACACAATACCTACAGCTTAAGGGGCATACCTAGCTGGCACAGCATGCACACAATACCCACACCTTAAGGGGCCGAGCTAGCTGGCATGGCATGCACACAGCACCCACACCTTAAGGGGCCGAACTAGCTGGCACAGCTTGTACACAATACCCACACCTTAAGGGGCCTAGCTAGCTGGCACAGCATGCACACAATACCCACAGCTTAAGGGGCCTAGCTAGCTGGCACAGCATGCACACAATACCCACAGCTTAAGGGGCCTAGCTAGCTGGCACAGCATGCACACTGTGAGGTATCTCGACAGACGACGATCGATTGTTGCACACGTTTATTGACTCTGCAGATACAGGCCCGATTCACCCCAGCGCCTTCTGAGCTGAACCGTAACTCCCGGAAACAGAAATAAACCCGCGGTCACGGTGTCGGGATAAAACGGTGAATATTTGCAGCTTCATCCATGACACATACAATATCCACACGTTGAGAGGCCTACCTAGCTGGCATAGCATGCGCACAACACCCACACCTTAAGAGGCCTAGCTAGGTGGCATAGCATGCACACAATACCCACAGCTTAAGGGGCCTAGCTAGCTGGCACAGCATGCACACAATACCCACAGCTTAAGGGGCCTAGCTAGCTGGCACAGCATGCGCACAACACCCACAGCTTAAGGGGCCTAGCTAGCTGGCACAGCATGTACACAATACCCACACCTTAAGAGGCCTACCTGGCTGGCACAGCATGCACGCAACACCCACAGCTTAAGGGGCCTAGCTCGCTGGCACAGCATGCACACAATACCCACAGCTTAAGGGGCCTAGCTAGCTGGCACAGCATGCACACAATACCCACAGCTTAAGGGGCCTCGTTAGCTGGCACAGCATGCACACAATACCCACAGCTTAAGGGGCCTAGCTAGGTGGCACAGCATGCACACAATACCCACAGCTTAAGGGGCCTAGCTAGCTGACATAGCATGCACACAATACCCACAGCTTAAGGGGCCGAGCTAGCTGGCACAGCATGCACACAACACCCACAGCTTGAGGGGCCTAGCTCGCTGGCACAGCGTGCACACAATACCCACAGCTTAAGGGGCCTAGCTCGCTGGCACAGCGTGCACACAATACCCACAGCTTAAGGGGCCTAGCTAGCTGGCACAGCATGCACACAATACCCACAGCTTAAGGGGCCGAGCTAGCTGGCACAGCATGCACACAACACCCACAGCTTGAGGGGCCGAGCTAGCTGGGACAGCATGCACACAACACCCACAGCTTGAGGGGCCGAGCTAGCTGGCACAGCATGCACACAACACCCACAGCTTGAGGGGCCGAGCTAGCTGGGACAGCATGCACACAACACCCACAGCTGAAAGGGCCGAGCTAGCTGACATAGCATGCACACAACACCCACAGCTGAAAGGGCCGAGCTAGCTGACATAGCATGCACACAACACCCACAGCTGAAGGGGCCTAGCTAGCTGGCACAGCATGCACACAATACCCACAGCTTAAGGGGCCTAGCTAGCTGGCACAGCATGCACACAATACCCACAGCTTAAGGGGCCTAGCTAGCTGGCACAGCATGCACACTGTGAGGTATCTCGACAGACGACGATCGATTGTTGCACACGTTTATTGACTCTGCAGATACAGGCCCGATTCACCCCAGCGCCTTCTGAGCTGAACCGTAACTCCCGGAAACAGAAATAAACCCGCGGTCACGGTGTCGGGATAAAACGGTGAATATTTGCAGCTTCATCCATGACACATACAATATCCACACGTTGAGAGGCCTACCTAGCTGGCATAGCATGCGCACAACACCCACACCTTAAGAGGCCTAGCTAGGTGGCATAGCATGCACACAATACCCACAGCTTAAGGGGCCTAGCTAGCTGGCACAGCATGCACACAATACCCACAGCTTAAGGGGCCTAGCTAGCTGGCACAGCATGCGCACAACACCCACAGCTTAAGGGGCCTAGCTAGCTGGCACAGCATGTACACAATACCCACAGCTTAAGGGGCCTAGCTAGCTGGCACAGCATGCACACAATACCCACAGCTTAAGGGGCCTCGTTAGCTGGCACAGCATGCACACAATACCCACAGCTTAAGGGGCCTAGCTAGGTGGCACAGCATGCACACAATACCCACAGCTTAAGGGGCCTAGCTAGCTGACATAGCATGCACACAATACCCACAGCTTAAGGGGCCGAGCTAGCTGGCACAGCATGCACACAACACCCACAGCTTGAGGGGCCTAGCTCGCTGGCACAGCGTGCACACAATACCCACAGCTTAAGGGGCCTAGCTAGCTGGCACAGCATGCACACAATACCCACAGCTTAAGGGGCCGAGCTAGCTGGCACAGCATGCACACAACACCCACAGCTTGAGGAGCCGAGCTAGCTGGGACAGCATGCACACAACACCCACAGCTTGAGGGGCCGAGCTAGCTGGCACAGCATGCGCACAACACCCACAGCTTAAGGGGCCTAGCTAGCTGGCACAGCATGCACACAATACCCACAGCTTAAGGGGCCTAGCTAGCTGGCACAGCATGCGCACAACACCCACAGCTTAAGGGGCCTAGCTAGCTGGCACAGCATGTACACAATACCCACACCTTAAGAGGCCTACCTGGCTGGCACAGCATGCACACAACACCCACAGCTTAAGGGGCCTAGCTCGCTGGCACAGCATGCACACAATACCCACAGCTTAAGGGGCCTAGCTAGCTGGCACAGCATGCACACAATACCCAGAGCTTAAGGGGCCTCGTTAGCTGGCACAGCATGCACACAATACCCACAGCTTAAGGGGCCTAGCTAGGTGGCACAGCATGCACACAATACCCACAGCTTAAGGGGCCTAGCTAGCTGACATAGCATGCACACAATACCCACAGCTTAAGGGGCCGAGCTAGCTGGCACAGCATGCACACAACACCCACAGCTTGAGGGGCCTAGCTCGCTGGCACAGCGTGCACACAATACCCACAGCTTAAGGGGCCTAGCTAGCTGGCACAGCATGCACACAATACCCACAGCTTAAGGGGCCGAGCTAGCTGGCACAGCATGCACACAACACCCACAGCTTGAGGGGCCGAGCTAGCTGGGACAGCATGCACACAACACCCACAGCTTGAGGGGCCGAGCTAGCTGGCACAGCATGCACACAACACCCACAGCTTGAGGGGCCGAGCTAGCTGGGACAGCAACAGCATGCACACAACACCCACAGCTGAAAGGGCCGAGCTAGCTGACATAGCATGCACACAACACCCACAGCTGAAAGGGCCGAGCTAGCTGACATAGCATGCACACAACACCCACAGCTGAAGGGGCCGAGCTAGCTGACATAGCATGCACACAACACCCACAGCTTAAGGGGCCGAGCTAGCTGGCACAGCATGCACACAACACCCACAGCTTAAGGGGCTGAGCTAGCTGGCACAGCATGCACACAATACCCACAGCTTAAGGGGCCTAGCTAGCTGGCACAGCATGCACACAACACCCACAGCTTGAGGGGCCTAGCTCGCTGGCACAGCATGCACACAATACCTACAGCTTGAGGGGCCTAGCTAGCTGGCACAGCATGCACACAATACCCACAGCTTGAGGGGCCTAGCTCGCTGGCACAGCATGCACACAATACCCACAGCTTAAGGGGCCTAGCTAGCTGGCACAGCATGCACACAATACCCACAGCTTAAGGGGCCTAGCTCGCTGGCACAGCATGCACACAATACCCACAGCTTGAGGGGCCTAGCTCGCTGGCACAGCGTGCACACAATACCCACAGCTTAAGGGGCCTACCTAGCTGGCCCAGCATGTACATAATACCCACAGCTTAAGGGGCCGAGCTAGCTGGCACAGCATGCACACAATACCACAGCTTAAGGGGCCTAGCTGGCTGGCAAAGCATGCACACAATACCCACAGCTTAAGGGGCCGAGCTGGCTGGCACAGCATGCACACAATACCCACAGCTTGAGGGGCCTAGCTAGCTGGCACAGCATGCACACAATACCCACAGCTTAAGGGGCCTAGCTAGCTGGCACAGCATGCACACAACACCCACAGCTTAAGGGCCCTAGCTAGCTGGCACAGCATGCACACAATACCCACAGCTTGAGGGGCCTAGCTAGCTGGCACAGCATGCACACAATACCCACAGCTTAAAGGGCCTAGCTAGCTGGCACAGCATGCACACAATACCCACAGCTTAAGGGGCCTAGCTAGCTGGCACAGCATGCACACAATACCCACAGCTTAAGGGGCCTAGCTAGCTGGCACAGCATGCACACAATACCCACAGCTTAAGGGGCCTAGCTAGCTGGCACAGCATGCACGCAACACCCACAGCTTAAGGGGCCTAGCTAGCTGGCACAGCATGCACACAATATCCACAGCTTAAGGGGCCTAGCTAGCTGGCACAGCATGCACACAACACCCACAGCTTGAGGGGCCTAGCTCGCTGGCACAGCATGCACACAATACCCACAGCTTAAGGGGCCTAGCTAGCTGGCACAGCATGCACACAATACCCACAGTTTAAGGGGCCGAGCTAGCTGGCACAGCATGCACACAACACCCACAGCTGAAGGGGCCGAGCTAGCTGACATAGCATGCACACAACACCCACCGCTTAAGGGGCCGAGCTAGCTGGCACAGCATGCACACAACACCCACAGCTTAAGGGGCCTAGCTAGCTGGCACAGCATGCACACAACACCTACAGCTTAAGGGGCCTAGCTAGCTGGCATAGCATGCACACAATACCTACAGCTTAAGGGGCCTAGCTAGCTGGCACAGCGTGCACACAATACCCACAGCTTAAGGGGCCTAGCTAGCTGGCACAGCATGCACACAGTACCCACAGCTGAAGGGGCCGAGCTAGCTGGCACAGCGTGCACACAATACCTACAGCTTAAGGGGCCTAGCTAGCTGGCACAGCATGCACACAACACCCACAGCTTAAGGGGCCTAGCTAGCTGGCACAGCATGCACACAATACCTACAGCTTAAGGGGCCTAGCTAGCTGGCACAGTGTGCACACAATACCTAGAGCTTAAGGGGCCTAGCTAGCTGGCACAGCATGCACACAACACCCACAGCTTAAGGGGCCTAGCTAGCTGGCACAGCATGCACACAATACCTACAGCTTAAGGGACCTAGCTAGCTGGCACAGCGTGCACACAATACCCACAGCTTAAGGGGCCTAGCTAGCTGGCACAGCATGCACACAATACCTACAGCTTAAGGGGCCGAGCTAGCTGGCACAGCGTGCACACAATACCCACAGCTTAAGGGGCCTAGCTAGCTGGCACAGCATGCACACATTACCCACAGCTTAAGGGGCCTACCTAGCTGGCACAGCATGCACACAATACCTACAGCTTGAGGGGCCTACCTAGCTGGCAATGCATGCACACAACACCCACAGCTTAAGGGGCCTACCTAGCTGGTACAGCATGCACACAATACCTACAGCTTAAGGGGCCTACCTAGCTGGCACAGCATGCACACAATACCCACAGCTGAAGGGGCCGAGCTAGCTGGCATAGCATGCACACAGCACCCACACCTTAAGGGGCCTCGCTAGCTGGCACAGCATGCACACAATACCCACAGCTTAAGGGGCCTAGCTGGCTGGCACAGCTTAAGGGGCCTAGCTAGCTGGCACAGCATGTACACAATACCCACAGCTTAAGGGGCCTAGCTAGCTGGCACAGCATGCACACTGTGAGGTATCTCGACAGACGACGATCGATTGTTGCACACGTTTATTGACTCTGCAGATACAGGCCCGATTCACCCCAGCGCCTTCTGAGCTGAACCGTAACTCCCGGAAACGGAAATAAACCCGCGGTCACGGTGTCGGGATAAAACGGTGAATATTTGCAGCTTCATACATGACACACACAATATCCACACGTTGAGAGGCCTTCCTCGCTGGCATAGCATGCGCACAACACCCACACCTTAAGAGGCCTAGCTGGCATAGCATGCACACAATACCCACACCTTAAGAGGCCTAACTGGCTGGCACAGCATGCACACAACACCCACAGCTTAAGGGGCCTAGCTCGCTGGCACAGCATGCACACAATACCCACAGCTTAAGCGGCCTAGCTAGCTGGCACAGCATGCACACAATACCCACAGCTTAAGGGGCCTCGTTAGCTGGCACAGCATGCACACAATACCCACAGCTTAAGGGGCCTAGCTAGGTGGCACAGCATGCTAGCTGGCACCGCTAAATCGCAGGTCTGCGAAATCGCTGGCTCCCCCTTCCACTTCGTTCCACCAAGTCTCAGATTATGGGACCTCCCGGGGAGGGGGGTGGGGGCGGGGGGAGGGGGGGGTTGGAGGTTTACCCCAAATAACTTTGGATCCCTTCCCGTCCCTGGTTTTGCAACCGATTGCTCTGAAACCCGATACAGCCCTTCTATTCGATGGTCTGCAGGATTTCTCAGTCTTAGATTCTTCTATTACCTCTCAGCCAGCCTTCCAGTGGATCAGAGGGGCTCCCAAGGGGTCCCCAAAAATTAGCAGGGGTCTGAACTACAACCTCAAGAGATGCTTGGGACTATTTATATGTACTTGTTAGCCATGTTAGTTAAAAGCTGCAAGTTATGCAGCTTCGCTCCTTTATCGTTTAGCGTTTTTAAAGACTGTGCTTATTGACCATTTTTGGTACTTTCCATAATGTCCAAATGACAAGTGAAAATCAAGTTCAGAGGATAAGGATTAGATTTATGAAATTAGCAAATTATCCCACTCGGTCAACCATGGGTGATGCAATCGACTCACTTGGTTCCTGGACTAGGAGTCATGTTTTTTGTCTCAGTTTTAGAAAATGGGGAAATGTTTTCACTCTTCCTTGAATCATTTTTCCTGAAGACATTGTGAATATTGGTGTTGTTGTTTTTAATAGGTGAAAACACTATTCTTGTTTTTTTTTGTTTGTATGTTTAGGTGCAAACACTCATGCAGCAAATGCAGGACAAGTTCCAGGGCATGTCTGATCAGATAATCAACAGAAATATCCTTTGCTTGGTTTGCTGAAATATATTTATATTGTCCTGTCCGTAGTTAGTCAAGACCAGCCTTGGACGAATAGCCGAACCAGCTTTATTCCCAAGGCGACGTCCCAAATTTTTGACGGTTATTGCGCGCGCGTGATGGAGGCTGCGAGACGTTTATCTCACAAAACGAAAAGAAACACGGGCTTATTCCCGAACCCACAAAATGTGCAAACACCACAGTAAATACAACAAATAAAATGATTAAAATAAAGCAAGTGGTGAAAATGTCGAAATAAATGTTGAGGTAAATTTAATTCCTAACGGAGGTACTTCCACACACGGATTCAAATACGATCACACAGGGGGAAATGAAATAAAATAAAACTCCTTCAGCCAGCACTTAGCTTGGCCGCAATGAGTTATTTTGATGAGATTGGCAGTGGCCGTTGAAACTGGAGGCTCAAAGCTAAAAAAAAAAAAAGCCTCCCTCCAATGGGAAGCTCAAAATGGCGGCACCACCGCACGTTGAAGGTTGCCCTAAAAGGCGACGTCGGACACCGCGTGTCGAAGGCACCATGGGCGCCCGGGGATGAGGCTTTCTCCACACACTGTTTAACCTTGTAACGGACAGCGTGACCTTCAGCTTCCTGACAGAGCACCACTGTCAAAACCTCCTCAAAACGCCCATACCCTCAGGAGTGCCAGGAAGCACTATCTCTCCACACTCAAGAATGAACTCTCAAACCTGTCTCCTTCCTCCAAATCCTGGTGGCGTCTGGTCAAATCCGTTTCTGGTGTTTGTTCTCCCTCCATCCCCTCCCTTACCTCAAATGGCTACACAGTTGACACCGCACGTGACAAAGCCGAATGCCTCAACTCTGTGTTTGCCTCAAAATCTTGTGTCCCAAACCCATCTCTCTCTGTTCCCACCTTACCCAGTCGAACCCAACTGCTCCTGGACTCTGTGTCCTCTCCTGACAAGGTGGAGGAGTTTTTGTCAAACCTCGACTCTGATTCTGCAACTGGACCAGACGGCATCAGCCCACGGGTCCTAAAATCCTGCTCTGCCGCTCTATCTCACCCTCTCACTGTTCTTTTCACCCTCTCTTTTGCTCAAGGTCATCTGCCAGCATCCTGGAAATCAGCAAACATTACCGCTTTACACAAAAAAGGTGCAAAAACAGATCCTTGCAACTACAGACCAATCAGCCTGCTCCCAATTATCAGCAAAGTCATGGAATCCATCATTGCTTCGGATATGAAATCCTTCCTCTTCTCCAATAGCTTGATCTCCGATCATCAATTTGGATTCAGATCAGGTCATTCTACTCTGGACATGCTGCTTCTGCTGTCTCAACAATGGATGGAGGTCCTCAATGCCAAACAGGAAATCAGAGCCGTCTCCCTTGACATATCATGTGCTTTCGATACGGTCTGGCACCCAGCTCTGCTCACCAAACTCTCCTCCTATGGTATCCATGGAAATCTCCGTGCATGGCTTGCGGACTTCCTCTCTGGTCATAGACAACGTGTGGCCCTGAATGGATTTCTCTCATCTCCCCTTCCTGTTCAGGCTGGAGTTCCCCAAGGCAGTGTTCTGGGCCCTGTACTTTTTCTGGTCTTTATCAATGATCTCTCCGACTCTGGAAAATCCTCTCTATCTCTTTGCTGATGACTCCACTCTCTGCCGCTCCATTCCTCTTCCCTCAGATCGGCAGTCTGCAGCCTCCTCACTCTCTGAAGACCTGGACAAAATCACAGACTGGTCAAACAAGTGGAACATGTCTTTCAATCCTGACAAATCTCACACTCTTACTCTGTCTCTCCGAAAAGATCGACTGGACAACCCTCCCATCTACTTTCTCAACAATCCTCTCCAAGAAGTTCTGTCGCTCAAGCTTTTGGTCTCACTATCTGCCATGATCTTTCTTGGGAAAACCACATTTCCAAGCTGGCCTCCAAAGCCAGTCGCCGACTGGGCATCCTCCGTCGTGCGAAGTCCTTCCTCGGCACACCTGAGCTCCTCACCACATACAAGGCTTTCATCCGCAGCTCAATGGAATACTGTTCTCCCCTATGGGCCGGTGCTCCTGCCTCACACCTAGCTCGGCTTCAAGCTGTTGAAACCAAACCTTTCAGAATCATTGGAATCTCCCGTGATGAAGCTATCTCCGAGGGCCTTTCACTCAATCACCGCAGACAGGTAGGTGGTCTTTCTGTCTTCTACCGACTCCTCTCCGGCCTTGCTCCCCCAGCTCTCTCTGTGCTTTGTCCCCCAAATATTCCTACAGGTCGCACAAGATCTGCCAGCAGCCCTCTGATGGTTAAACTGCCGAAATCTCGGCTCTCTGCTCACCTTCACTCTTTCATTCCTCTTTTCTCCTGCCTCTGGAACAAACTCCCACACTCCCTTCAATCCCACTGCTCCCACCAGGTCTTTAAAACAGCTGTTCACCACCATCTCTTATCTTTCCCCATCCAAAACCTTGATCTTTTCTACCCCCACGAATTCACCCCAGATCCACCTTGTTTGAAATTCCAACTTCTTTCCTGGAAGTCCTGGCAGTTTCCATATGTTTTATACCTCTCCCACCCCCCCTTCCCATGCCTCCCCCCAAAAGCCCTCTCCCTCCCACAGATCTCTCGATGTCCCTGCTCTCAGATGTTGTGTTTGTGTTCCTCCCCCTCTCGCCCCATCTTGTCTACCGCTCCCCATGTTATATGTTTTATGTGTCGGTTTGTCTTTCTGTGTGATTAATGTTGGTTCTTTCACGAGCCTCAGTCTTGTATACAAAAAAAAATAAAAAAAATACAATTGTCCCGACCAAGATGATAAAGATGGCGAAGTCTCCTTGTCCAAGACCAATAGAGAGCGACCTCTTCCTCTTCACTCTTCAGAGCCAATCGTATTGTTCGCCTCCCAGTTCGCCCCGCCTACATCCATGGTCAAATCGCGTCCATCGGGGCGTGGCCTCATGGCCTTTTTCGTCCTTTAGAGGCGGGGCTTAGTCCAATTGGCTCTTCCTGGCTTATTGCAAGTGTGGTAAGTGTTCATGGGGCTGGATTAGCTTGGTTTGTAAAATGTTAGGAATTTATCATAGCTTGGTTTGTTCCTGAGGGAATTGCACACTGGGGAAACTAACCTTAATCCCTACACTAATTAGCATGTCCCCCCACCCCCTCCCCGTGTGAAGACCACATAAACAACCGTAAGCTGGTTTCCCTACTTATTACATTGAGGTTTCTTCTACGCATGACACGGCCCATGCTATAAATTATACAATCCTACCTTTCCTATGGGATCCTTTTACCTACCCCCCATAAATGTAACAACATTTTGTTTCTTTTACACACAAAACTTGGTTTACTAGTGCTATGGCCGATGTCTTGTCTTTTGAAAGAGACCATCTGCAAATTATTTAATTTGACACAAATTTAAGTGGCAAATTATTTAATTTGTAGATTGCCCAAAAAAGGTGTAATATTTATTTTAGTCTTTCTTCCCATACACTTTCCCTCCCCACCCTTCAATCATTTATTTTCCAAACCACTTTTTCACTTTTTTCTGAAACATCCTGCCCAATATATCGAGCCCTTCTTGTCCTCTGCTGTCCTCTCTTCCCTTTCTCTAATTTATTTTTCTTCAGTTCCTATTTTTCCCCCCTTTTGATCAAACTTGGTACAGTATCTATATTCTATATATATAAACTTGGTACAGTATCCTCTCCCCCCCTCCCCCCCTCCCCCCATGACAATCATGGTTCCCTGTTTGAGGCAATGTTTTTATGGCCGGATGCCCTTCCTGGCGCCAACCCTTAGTCGCCTCTTACGATGCGCAGGGATACGGTGTACCTATTCTAAATTGGGGTACACACCGGGATCATTCATCCCAGCAAGCTGGTACTCAATTTGCCGACCTCGGAAGGATGACAGGCTGAGTCAACCCCCCTGGTGTTAATTCAGTGATTGACCGGGATTCGAACCCAGGATCCTAGGATCCCAAGCCGGCACCCTAACCGCTGAGCCAACACCAGGCTAAAAAAACTTGGTACAGTATAAATAAGCATTATGATGCAAGGATGAATTGATTCGATTTCAACGTCAGAGGTCATGTCAGGTATAAATCTGATATGTCAGAACAGCTGAAGAGATTTAAATCAACCTTGTACAAAAGTATGTATAATGATGTAATAATGTGGGTGGAGGCATATAGGTCAACGTCGCAATGTCGTAGAGTGCCATTTTGGTATATCAGTCTCCAGATATTAATGACATGAATAAAACAGAATTTGGATTATTTTCTTGACTTTCTCTCTACTTGATGAAATGAGTTTGCGGATTGATGACCTTGAAAAGAACATCGGGGATTTAATGTCACAAGCAAAGGATGAAAGCACAGATCCAGAGGTATGAGTAATGCTCCTTCACAATGTATACCATGGTTTTAACGTCACAGGTTGTTGATTTCCTATTTGCATATGCAGTACAGTGCCCTTGGACCGCTTGCACACCGCTGATTGTAAACAAATGTTGGGTGGATGCAGTATGCGACAAACACAGAGCACATTTAATTTGTAACACCATAACCAAAGCTACAAATGAATCCTTTGTTTATTTTGACGAAAGCATTGTGTCTGCTTTGTAGGCAATATGTGCTCGTTAAAATCTAAAATGGATTCACGTCACCACTACAAAGTCCAAAAGCTACACATCTATTTTGTCATTTAAAATGCATTTTTTGTTTAAAAAAAAAAAAAAAATGTATCCAGTTTTCTCGGGATTTGTTTTAGTCGTGTCTTAAACTATGTGTGACAGTGAAAAATTACATCACCAAAAAAAATGATGTCATAAGTAAATTAACAAGCATTCTGAGTATTGCGCTGCAATACATGTCCCCTACCAAAGTTCAAAGTGCCATAACTATGTCAAAAATGATCGAATATGCAAATTTATGCACGGTTGATGCTGGTTTTCAAACTTGATCTGAGGTATGCTGAGACACATGTGTCACGCCTCGCCTCGTTGATAAGCCCGCAAGGTCGCTCCGTGGAGCGGCCTGCACGTATTGCACTGTGTGAATTATATAAATTATTACCAACTCACGGTCTGAGGTACGAGCGATTCAAGAGATATCCATTTTTTTATGGCACATTGGAGAAGCCAATGCGAGGTTTCTTCTTCCTCAGCTTGATACAACTCTGTCAAATGCGATCGAGTTAAAAAAGTCAGAATTTGACCAAATCTGTTTTATTCGTTTGTTAATATACCTCAGCTATTTACAAATCTTAAATTAGAATTTTATTTGAGGTTAAAATGACCGTGACAGGTCGTGTCCAACAATGCTTTCAGTCTGTACATGTGATAAATAATTAAATCCGCACACTTGACGCCTCTTCTTCTTCACGCAATAACAACTTCTAGCTTCCAGACCGTACATCCAATCAACTTGAAATTTTGCACACTTGTTACTCCATGACTTCTACTATAGTATGAAGTTTCACGTTGATCAATAAAGCGATTCAAGAGATTTCCATTTTTAAAAAATATTTTCGTTTAATTAACGATATCTGCCAAACCACGTGAGCAATCACAAATTCCAAAAGGACATTTTAGTAGACTGACATGCGGAACAGATCTGTGAAGTTTCCCCTCGATTGGATCAAGAATGAGGGAGGGGCTCGGTTTTAAAGGTTCATGCTTAAAAACGTCATAACTCTGAAACCATGTGACGCATGACGTCATGCTCGCTGACTTTTTTGTTCGTCATGGGTATGCGATACTGCCTGCAAAGTTTGGCCTCGATCTGTTCAGCCGTTGCAGAGAAAAAGGGGTTTTCGTGTTTTCACGAAAAACAATATGGCGCCCGAACCACGTGACCTGTGACGTCATAATTACCATTAAAATATTCTACAGACTGAGTCCCTCCTATGGTGAAAATTTGATCTCAATCGGTCCTATTATTGCAGAGAAAATCTTTTTTAAAGGAAATTAAAACTTAAAATGGCACTGAGGTAAGGATCATCAGAATTATCAGAATTCCCAAAGTTCAAAGTGCGATAACTTTGTCAGAAATGATCGAAACGTCGTGAAGTTCGAACTTGATCTGTAAGCACGGGGAATTTTAAACATTAATGAAATCAAAACCTGAAACCCCACAAACACGTCACTTACCTTATATTCTCAGAAAACGCTCATCTCACTTACCTTATATTTTCAGAAAACACTCGTCATTCCAACATTTACTGGACAGTATACTAGACATTTACTGGACAGTATACGGGATTCTTATAGTCCCATTAGGTACAAGATTGGACTGATATTACTCTGGTCAATAGAGCAATGAATATTTGCACAGCAGACAAACTCCCTAATGAAGTCCTGACCATGAGGTCGATCCTCCTTGATAATGGATATCCTGAGCAAGTTATTAACAGGTACTTGCACAAGTTCCTGAGTTAAGCAAATGAAAGAAACAATTGGACCTGATAAATGTCCGGTGTACCTGTCTACCCTGGAAAGAAAAAGTGTCTCAACGTTTCGAGAATCAAATCTCAATGTTTCGACGGTGTACAATTACTCCTATTGTTACGTGCTCCTCCCCGACCCCCTGGTCTCGGTATACCCCCGAACCCCGGGTGGAGCCACGGCAGAAAAGAAATGTATTACTCCGTGTCAAAATCAAGATCGAAACCAGACCAATGGTTATCAACAAAAATAATATATAAAAAATCACACAGGAATTATGATACAACCCTGATAGCCAGCCACCATACAATCAATATCTTAGGATGGTACCATCTGTTAAAGTAATCGAACTCACTGTTCCCAGTACATGGAAAGAACCTCTTCAATGTCTCTATAACCTTCAAGATGAAGTTGATTCGCTCCGGCGATCATTGGAACAATGTCCGATCAAGAGCAATCGAGGCGTTGACGGTTGAAGCGACACCGAAGTCACATGGTCCAACACCCAGCAAACTCGCGGTAGCATGGAAAATCTCCAAAGACGAGCGCCGACGTACACGTTTGCCGTTCAATCAGCGAATCGCCGTGTACTCCTCAAACGCCGCTTTATTGCACAGCCGTCCTCGGCAAACCACCGGAGGATAAGCCCGGCCGACGCGACAAAAACCTTTTCCGATGAAGGCAGCGCGCGGGGCGAAATGGCGGACGGCTCTCACTCGAGCCGGAGCTTCTAGGCAAGGATTCTCTGGAAATCTCAATGCCGATACCCGACTACGCAGGCTCCACAATACTCCGGCGATATCACCAGTCGCATGAGATTCTTTTCACGGACTCAAAGTTCCCTCGACGCCGTTCGCTCGACCACGCTCGCAATGGAGCTTCAAGACACGTTTCTTCTTCGACCTTTTCCTCACGACCTCTTCTTCTTCGCTCGTCGTTTTCCGGGGCACGATTTCCTGTATCATTTTAAGTTTACCTTTTTAACTTTTAATAACTGTTCATAAACAATAAACCTTTGGAAGACAATAATTGTACCTTGAATCAGAAATCTTTCAAGGGGAGGAAAACCACAACAGCGGAAGTGACGAATCCGTAACACTATACTGTTCAACTACGAGTAATTTTCACCACCCGCAGGCCGCTTCCGTCAATCCGTAAGGATGTACTGCCTACCATTCAACCCAGCAATGTTGTTTCCGAGTTTAAGTGTCAATTCTGAGCTCAGTACGTGGGCCGTACATCTTTGTGATTGATGGAACACATTAAACAGCATGTCTCTTTGACTGTCATTTATCAACTGGACAAAGACTACCATGGCGGACATGTCGGAATGTACAAAGTATGGCTGGTGTTCCATGTGCTTCAGCAATTGGATCTCATATTTTAAGTAATCCTTTGTGTGCAGAGCAATGGAATGAAAGCTGGTTCTGAACCCTGAGCAAGGCACACACACATACACACTTCCGCATAATGGAAGCAACATTTATCAAGTCAAATGATCCTGTACTTTGTCGACAAAAGGAATTTGTGCGCACATTGTATTTGTTTTGACAATCTTAACTCCCTGCACCAATATTAGTGAATCATCGACAGATGATCCATCCTCCTATCATATTGGCTACTGGGTGCCCCCTGAATCAACCAATGACCATTGAGCTTATTCCTCTGTATCTATGAAACGTGTTTTTGTTACTACTTCATTCTGTTTGCGTTTTTCTCTGATGAGACCAGACCAAAAAGCTTTTCACCATGGTCACTGGTACTACTTGCTTTACACTACTGGCCATTGTTAATCGTTATTACAGCAAAAAAATGAAAAATGCTCACTAAGTGCAACACCGAACACAACTTGTACGAACAATTTGTTTTGGCCAATTGACAGACATGGCAATTTGGGGAGGTCAACGTGTACAAATACAGTATGACACAGTACAGTATGGTGCCACCAGAAAGGCCAGATGCATCATGAGAGCATGAATGAATCCCTGCGCCCTGCTTGCACAATGGTTTTCTCGTCCGATTTCCTGTGCCACTCTGTGTGGTATGTTTGAAAGGCAATTAAATTTTTTTTTTTTTTTTTTTTACATTAAACGTTATAAAATGTACTTTTAAAAACAAGAATAAATATATTAGAGTAGATCAAACTTGCGTAGTGAAAGGGGTGACAAGGGATAATGAGCTCGTTAGAGGGGGGTATGGCGAAGTGAAGCAGGCAGCTGTCTCTCTTGCCGGTAAATAACCCTTGGAGTGAATGCTTTCTTTCTTGCCGGTAAATAACCCGTGGAGTGAATGCTTTCTCTCGTGCTGGTAAACAACACTTAGAGAGAATGCTTTCTCTCATGCCAGTAAGGAACTTCTTGGAGAGAATGCTTTCTCTTGTGCCAGTAAGGAACTTCTTGGAGAGAATGCTTTCTCTCATGCCAGTAAGGACCTTCTTGGAGAGAATGCTTTCTCTCGTGCAAGTAAGGAACTTCTTGGAGAGAATGCTTTCTCTCATGCCAGTAAGGAACTTCTTGGAGAGAATGCTTTCTCTCGTGCCAGTAAGGAACTTCTTGGAGAGAATGCTTTCTCTCGTGCTGGAAAGGAACTCGTGGAGAGAATGCTTTCTCTCGTGCCTGTAACAGTAAGGAACTTCTTGGAGAGAATGCTTTCTCTTGTGCTGGAAATTAACTCGTGGAGAGAATGCTTTCTCTCGTGCCAGTAAGGAATTTCTTGGAGAGAATGCTTTCTCTCGTGCCAGTAAGGAACTTCTTGGAGAGAATGCTTTCTCTCGTGCCAGTAAGGAACTTCTTGGAGAGAATGCTTTATCTCGTGCTGGTATAAACAACACTTAGAGAGAATGCTTTCTCACGTGCCAGTAAGGAACATCTTGGAGAGAATGCTTTCTCTTGTGCTGGAAAGGAACTCGTAGAGAGAATGCTTTCTCTCGTGCCAGTAAGGAACTTCTTGGAGAGAATGCTTTCTCTCGTGCCAGTAAGGAACTTCTTGGAGAGAATGCTTTCTCTCTTGCCGGTAAATAACCCGTGGAGTGAATGCTTTCTCTCGTGCTGGTATAAACAACACTTAGAGAGAATGCTTTCTCTCGTGCCAGTAAGGAACTTCTTGGAGAGAATGCTTTCTCTCGTGCTGGAAAGGAACTCGTGGAGATAATGACGTGGAATTGCAGAAGAGTGATGGGGTGAAGCCCATGTGAATGAGGTGTAAATTATGATGCGAATGTGTAATTGACTCTCGAGGTGCGATTTTCTGCATTTAGAGCTTGGCGCGATATGTTTAAAAAAGCCATGTTCGTCGAGCGTTCGAAAGAGGAAACATGATGATAGAGTATCATGTTCGTATGAACAAATGTGGAGAAACTGGGTGTATGTAAACCGGGGAATCACTGTATATTATATTTATATATACTATTTGTATTTCTCTTGAAGAGTTGAATGTTTGTATAAACCACCTGCCTTTTGTGTTTCAGGGCATCCGTTGACTTGGAACACGAGCTGATAATGTCTCGTGTAATTAATGGTTTCCCCTTCTTCTTTTTCTGCAGTCTTCATCTATTAAACTCTATTTCCATGTATAGTAATAATTGCATTCTTTATTTGGTTTTAATATAGTTTTTACTGCTGTCATTTTGCTTGACTTAAGCATGGTTGGCTTCATTGAATTTTTACTTTTCTGTTAAATTCTTGTTTTTGCTTAGTTGGCCTCAGACACATGTCAAGGTTTGTGGAAGCATAGGGATTTTAAAATGTAGAAGGAAATTGAGAGGTTAATAATTTTAGTATTCCAAGAATTTGACCTTTTAGCTCATCAAAAGTGCCATGGGTAAAGAGCTTTTAAATCTTGCATTTTTAATCTCAGAAAATGTGAGGAATAAAAGTGCCACACTTCACATGGGTGTTTGTGTGGTTAATCCATTTCTCAGGGATTCACATGAAATGGTAATCTTTGTATCAGGAATCTGAGATTTGGAATGCCATTTTCATTTTAAACATTCCTCTCTTTTTTTTTGCCTTCTTTACGATTGGTTTATCGTCAAAACGATTTACCAGTGAAAAAATGAATTGCTTTTTTTTATTTTATGTCATCAACAATGACAGATTTGAAAGTGCATTTTTTTCTTCTTGCATTTGTTTGATCATAAAATCCAACTTGACTTGCGCAGACGAGATATAGAACAGCACTGTCGAAAACGACGAAACACAGGGATGCCCTGCAACAGACAAAGATTGTAATTAAGGTATAAAAACACAGTTGTATGATTTAAAATGTTCTTCTTGGACAGATTATTGAATGATAGTTGGGAGAGCAATTTGTCAATCCCAAACTGTTATTTGCAAATGCATATTAGACTGGCATTCAATTCTGAATTTGACCCGCTGGTTGCATCATCACCAAGTTTGCATTACGCTGGTTACCAAGCTGGTTGCATTACGTACCACTGATGCCATGCTCCCTGCACATTCGGACAGGAATCCACCAACATCCACCAACTAATGGATAGCAGACAGGACATCCGACTTGGTGTCAATCCAAGGGATAAGTGCTCACATTGATACCTCGCCATACCTGTGAAACACCACGATGACAGTTTATAGCTGGACCAATATTTAAACCCAGGCTAGACCACTCGGAGGCAAGCGTGTGCATATCTGCAGGCTATCCTGCCAGCCCCTTTACAAGTGTGCACGATAAATAAAACAGCTTGCGGACATGATCTTTTATTTATCTGGGGTTCCTGCATTAAAACGGTGTGCAGTCCTCTTGCCGTTGCATTGCATCCTTATGAGTGGCATTCAAAAAATAAATATGCTCACAATAGACCAAAGTACACCTTTTCTTTTCAATCTACAAGATAATAAAATGTTGGTGTTTCTGTTGTTGTGAATACTGTACATTGTTTATCGAAAATTTTGAACCCCCCCCCCCCCCCCCCATATGTGCAATCTTGATGTATCAGAACACTTATAAAAAGAAACATTACTTGGTTTGGGTAATAATCAGTTGCCAATTCAAACTTGTACTTCGGTTGCTCTGATAAAGTTCCTAAAGGGTTTTCACGATCAAATGCGATGTAGCTGAATAATCTTCCGATTCACGGAAGATGATTTATTCATTGGGAATGTGAGTTGTAACTTTATGATGATATCATTGACTATTTAATACTACATTGTATGTTATTTATTTGAGCATCGTGTAGGACATTCAATTGATATCCCATTGATAAAATAAGTTCAAAATGAATTTGATTATATTTTGAGTGTTTTCATGTTTTATTTTATTAATGGTGTATGGCCAACTTGATTCACACACACACACAAATGGTCAGCTGGATGCAGGCAACAAGTTATGAGTTGAGGATGCAGATCATTATGCATGAGCAGAATCCACGGAACGAGTATGATAGTCTGTATTCTGAATTGGCAAACACCCTGTCATCAAGCTTTATGTGCCAGAGGACCTTTTTCCATACAAAAGATTTGACGCTTCCCGCTCCCTAAATTAAAATGAAATCATTTATTTTAATCATCCCTACCTTGTTTCCATACTTTTTGGAGAAACATCCCTACATCCTTTTACATAAAAAATTTTTTTATTACTTGTTGATAATGATGTGAGGATGAACTGATTCGATTTTGGGGTGAAAAGGTCCAAGGTCATGTTAAGTAAAAATTATGTTGCTGCGCTAACTTGTTAGACAGTGATGGTATTTTGACCAAACTTGGTATAAGTATATATTATGATGCAAAGATTAACTGATTAGATTTTGGGGTCATGTGGTCAAAGGTAAGAGGTCATGTTAAGTAAAAATGTTGTACTTGAGAACAGCTGAATGGATTTAAATCAAACTCGGTTCAAGTATGTATGATGATGTAATAATGTGGGTGGAGGCATGTCGTTCTCGTTTTAAAGGACGTTTATTTTCAGAAATGTGCAGCCACAACGAAATTCCCATTCGTATTCCTTGTGAGACATTGGGATAATAATTGAGGTTATACATCTGATACAAGTAGTCTAGTAGGAAGACTAGGTCCCTCTGCACCCCCCGGAGATATACTTCTAATCAGTGTTTCTAGATTGGAAAAAATGTGTAGAAAATGACTAGCTATGGCCCCAAGCTGAAAAAATGTCCCACATACCATTTTTATGCAAATTACTGCTGCAAATTTTATGCAAAATTATGCAAATTTTATGCAAATTTTTGATGAGGAGTAGAGTTGAGGGGTCTTTGAGGGCTTCATCGAGGTGCTCTCGGTTGCAAGACTGGGTCATTCTGAGAAGCACAGCAGGGTCAGAGATCATGATGTTCTCCTCCTCAGTGAATCTCTCCATCAACAGCCTCTCCATTGCCTCACACACTGTTTTGAGGCAAAAGAGGGACTTTGCGTAGGCCTTTCCACTGAGAACACCTTTGAGAGATCCACTTGTTACTAGTTGTGCCTCAAAGAGAATCTCTGCATATCCAGAACCACGCATCTTGTGTCCAGTGAGCATCCCGATGTAGTTCATGGATGTGTGGAAGGGTCCAATCGTTACTACATGACTAGCAAATTCATTTGGCCAGCGCCAGATGATGGGAAGGGCTTTCATGCAGACACCCAGATCAAATGTATTCAGGACCCATCTCTGACCCACCTCAGCAGTTGCTGCCTCGGAACGCTTCAGTAGCTCACGAACAACTGCGTTGTCTGTGATCGGTTGGTGGATAGGCGTGCAGTAGTCGACTGTTGATTTGCTGGGTGGGGGAGAACCAGTTGCAGAGGTGAAACCCCCTAGCCCAGGCACAGGCTGCAGGCCATTGCCATGCCATGCAGGCACCAGGCACAGACCGATCACAGACAACGCAGTTGTTCGTGAGCTACTGAAGCGTTCCGAGGCAGCAACTGCTGAGGTGGGTCAGAGATGGGTCCTGAATACATTTGATCTGGGTGTCTGCATGAAAGCCCTTCCCATCATCTGGCGCTGGCCAAATGAATTTGCTAGTCATGTAGTAACGATTGGACCCTTCCACACATCCATGAACTACATCGGGATGCTCACTGGACACAAGATGCGTGGTTCTGGATATGCAGAGATTCTCTTTGAGGCACAACTAGTAACAAGTGGATCTCTCAAAGGTGTTCTCAGTGGAAAGGCCTACGCAAAGTCCCTCTTTTGCCTCAAAACAGTGTGTGAGGCAATGGAGAGGCTGTTGATGGAGAGATTCACTGAGGAGGAGAACATCATGATCTCTGACCCTGCTGTGCTTCTCAGAATGACCCAGTCTTGCAACCGAGAGCACCTCGATGAAGCCCTCAAAGACCCCTCAACTCTACTCCTCATCAAAAATTTGCATAAAATTTGCATAATTTTGCATAAAATTTGCAGCAGTAATTTGCATAAAAATGGTATGTGGGACATTTTTTCAGCTTGGGGCCATAGCTAGTCATTTTCTACACATTTTGTCCAATCTAGAAACACTGATTAGAAGTATATCTCCGGGGGGTGCAGGGGGACCTAGTCTTCCTACTAGACTAAAGCGATATAAAACTATCATTTTCCTACTCATTAAATGGTTGATTAAACCACTGTTTCCTGTCGTAATCTTCATTTGACTGTTGCTTTGCCCAAGATTTCCGATTGGCATCTTGTACACAATAATTTTCCACCATTGCTTTGCCTCGTATCCTTGCTGCTGTGCAGCAGGTTCTGCGTATTTATCTTGCTCCAGTTCCTTTGATCCCAGTGATATTAGGATTTTAAAAAATCACAAGTACATTTTGTATTTCCAAATTGATGGTTCCCAAAGGGGAAAAGCAGCTGTTCTTCCATGTTTTGTGTTTATGTAACTATCATGCCTTGAGACTGGAGGCATGTGATATGTGTTTTCTCTTGGTTTGTTAAAGAATATAATGAAATTTAAGAAACTGCAGAAATTTTATACTTGGAAGAATGATAGTCATCATATGCCGGACAATTGCCTGTACAATATAAGGTATCTGGAGAACTTTGTCATTTGCATACCGCATAGCATGTTTAGCTGTGATCATAAGTTCACCTTCGATTATGGCTCCAATGCAGGGTTATTGTCCAAACTTTAGAGGGTCTTGCGGAAAACAACTCGTAACTGAGATGCATTTATAATAATCGTACCAGGGGAGTTTGTTTCACAATTTCAAGACTTTTTTTGCTGTTTGATTGAAATGATGGATTGGTAATCTACTGTCACATGCTCTGTGGTTGTGACTGCCCACACAGAACATCCAGATGTGACCACATCTAAAAATGGAAACTACACCATATCTTGAGGCCACACTTGCAGGCTCAGATACTGAACAATCAAGAGAAGACCAATCAACGAACTAGATATCTGCGATCACAAAGCGATCATCTGCGACTTAACATTACCAAATGGGTGACGAATGCTTTGTCCCACCGTCGCAGGCTGACCCGGTTTTCTATATGTCACAGGATCATTCTGTTTATACTTTCCGAGGACGCCATTTGTGGCTGTGGTCGTGCTGTGGCATGTCCGTGCCGTAGCCATGTCGATGTCCTGCCCTAATGGAGGGTTGGGTGGTGGCGAGGAGAGATGGGTTGCCGGCAGGCCAACACAGGTGTTTGATTCACTGTGTGTATTGCCCGTGCACATGTGCTGATAGCTGGGTAGAGATGGTCTTACAGTTTTGAGCGATGGCTGTGTCTGCCGCCTAATCATGTGGGTAGCATCCTCTCTCCATCGTGGCGGATAAATACAAGATCAAGCCATCTCTGTTGTTTCATAACAGTGGTCTGTAAAATGTTCCGAGCACAAAAGCGAACGTTTTGTATTATTACAACCATTATCCTTTTTTCTCCAATTCTCCCCTCTCACCCCTCCTCAAAGCATCCTCCCCGCTTCCTCCCCCTTCCAACTCTTACCTCCATCTCCTCCAACCTTCTTCCTCGCTCTCCCCCCCCCCCCCCCTCCACCCCCTCTCTCAAACAGCACCTCACTGTGCTTCATCCAATCACCATCAAACCTTTTGTCCTCCTCATCCTTCCCTTTCTCCTAGCTCTTCGGAAATCTCTGACACACTATCAACAGCTCTCCCTACCTCTTCCTCATCTTACCCTCCCCTGTCCTGTATCCGATGCTCCCCCTTCCTCCTCTTTAACGGTATGGACCTCAAACATCCGGGGCCTTCACTCAAATCTGATTGATCTCTCCATACAGGTTGCTTCTGACAAACCAGACTTGATCTGCTTAACAGAAACTTTCCTCCTTCAAGATGTCTCTGATTCCTTAATATCTAGGCTCTATGCTCACCTTCACTCTTTCATTCCCCTTTTCTCCCGCCTCTGGAACAAACTCCCCCACTCCCTTCAATCCCACTCCTCCCTCCAGGTCTTTAAAACAGCTGTCCACCACTATGTCTTATCTTCCCCCATCCAAAACCTTGATCTTTTCTACCCCTGCCAATTCACCCCAGATACACTTTATTATTATTATTTTTTTTTTTGGAAATTCCAACTTGTTTCCTGGAAGTCCTTGCAGTGTTCATATGTTTTATACCTCTCCCACCTCCCCCCAAGCCCTCCCCCTCCCACATTTCTCCCGATGTCCCTGCTCTCAAATGTGTTTGTGACCTTCCCCCTCTCTCCCCATCTTGTCTACCGCTCCCCTTATTTTTTGTGTTTTATGTGTCGGTTTGATTTTTTGTGTGATTAATGTTAGCTCTTTCACGAGCCTCGATCTTGTATGCAAAAAAAAAAAAAAAAAATCTCTCCCTGGTTACTCCCTCCTCTAGTATGATAGACCTGAGCCTCGTCCTGGAGGTGGGGTTGCTATACTTATCAAAAACTCTCTTCCTCACTCTCGCTGCACTGCCCTCTCTCCACCTCACCCCCAGGAGTACCTCTGGCTCCGGCCCCACCTTTTGTTCATATGTGTGTTGTACCGTCCACCAAACAGTGATGACTCCATCTACATCTCGCTGTCTGATAACATGGACCAACTTCTATCTACTCACCCAAACTCTCTCTTCCTCATATGTGGTGATTTCAACTGTCAACATGCCAGCTGGCTGGGTGTGGGTACCTCTCACACCAGCCATGGCACCTCAGCAAAGGACTTCTGCGACCAACTGGGACTGACAAAATCTGTCAATTACCCGACCCGAATCTAAGTCAACGGAGCATTTCTCTTCTAGACTGGGTTATGACAAACTTACCTGCAAATGTCTGCTGCTCATCTTCTGCTCCAATCGGTTCATTTGACCATATGCTTGTTAAAGTGGACATCTCTCTGGCCATTCTCAGAGAGCCTCCTCAACATTGACGAGTCTGGCATTTCACTCAGGCCAACTGGCATGGTCTTCAAGCAGCCATCAATCATCTGGACTGGTCTCCCATCTCTACTGCCTCTGACATCAACTCATCCTGGAAATTCTTCCAAAGTAAATTGCTCTCTCTCTCTCATGCACAAATTTATCCCATCTTGTCTTCAGTTGTCATACCCTTCCTACTGTCAATGGTACACGGAATCTCGTGTACGTTATGGTGAAAAATGGTAAAATATCTATAATTATTAGATGACCTTAAAAATTAGGTGAAGGTAAAAAAAAAGGTCATCCCCACATACTCTGTATTCTTTTTTTTTTATGCAAAAAAAATCATTACAAAAGTCCCGGTCAGCTCCGAGACATACATCGGAAATTGGGAGTGCTGGGGGAGTCGGAAGAATATATATATTTTTCCTAAATGGTGGTTTAGTACTCCGAGACACCGGCAGAGTTTGGGGGGTGGCAGGGGGGGGGGGCAATGCCCCCACCTTCATTTTTTTCAGAAGTTTCCAATTGGATAAAAACATCCCGTATTTAAATGTGAGTAACAAAGCGAAGCGAACACAAGTGCGTGGATTTATTCCCCCAGCCACGGCAGATATCGTGGTATTTGCATAGAGTGACGTGATTGGCTGCATTCTTTTTCAAATCAGATTAACAACTTGTGAAATTTGTGATTTTTCACAAAGGATTTTTACAAATGAAGCCACTTTGGAACGAAGCTTTTCTGTAATGAGAAACTGTTTGTGCTCAACCATGGGTGAGGGAAGATGTTCCTCACTGACTCTTCTTCACATAGAAGGCAATTTAACTGTGAAGCAGATTCCAGAGGACATTGTGGATGTTAACGCTAATCAAAGGGAATAACGTTTGTACCTACATTCGTCATTAAGGTAAGAACAGTATTTATGTTAAGACAATGTTTATGTATGTGAATCACCGGGGAGACATGATTCATAAAGTACTAAATTAATTTATTTATTCAAGGATTTGTTGTTATGCTAATAGTAATATTGGTGGTCGCTGTTAAACATGTCAAACTAAAAAGCATCTGAAAATGCAAAGCCCGTCCGAATCCGTTTGTATTCAGACGTCGGCCTCTTCTTCTTCTGCCTGCTTAAAATAATGAAAAGTTAAAAAAAAAAAAATTTATGATTTTATGCAGCCTTGACCTTTCACCTTTAGACCTAAAAAATAATCAGTTTCTAGCTTTCGATTGGTGGACCAATTCTGTGACCCAATATGCATTCAGGTCGATCAGATAAAAAAATTGACAATTTTATGTGATACTGACCTTTGACCTTTTGACCAAAATTATTAATTTGCCTTCTCCCTATTTTCATAATAAAGCTTTGTTGAAAATTTGATGACAAAAGTGAAATGATAAAAAAAGTTATGATGTGCGCGCACACACACACACACACACACACACACACACACACACACACACACACACACACACACACACACACACACGATGTGCAGGGGACGGGCTAAAAATTAGGCTAAAACAAAAAAGAAGGTGATTAAATAATGAACATAAACTGCATTTGTGATTTAACGTTTCACATAAAGTTTTCACATAAACACTGTAACTACACTAACAAACGGTAATTTTGGAAGTCAGACCGATTAATTAATGTTAAGCCCCTGCCCCCCCAAATAGAGACGTCAAACTTCGCCGATGCTCCGAGGGGTCTAAGAAACTGTGGCACCATTCAAATTGAGGGCACTAATTGGAGAAGCAAACCCTACAACATCAATAAGGCTTCCCCTATCCTATAGGAGGAGGCTAAATATTTGGAAAACAGGACTCGTGCTTCGACAGGTAATATGAAAACAAATCTTTAATAAGTGGCACAGCTATCTCTTTCTACAGTCTAACTAACCTCTATAAACTTATCCAAAATCTAACCTTATTCTTGACCACCAGGAAATTTAAAAGGGATACAGCAGTCTTTTTTTCTTTCTTTTTTTTTTTGATACAAGATCGAGGCTCGTGTAAGAGCTAACACATTAATCACAAAAAACATAAACGGACACATAAAACATATGATAAAGGGACGGGAGACAAAATGGGGAGAGAGGGAAGCACACAAGTACAACAACGGTAGAGAACAGGGGCATCAGGAGATCTGTGGGAGGGAGAGGGTTTGGGAGGAGGGTGAGGGGAAAGGGAGTGGGGTGAGAGAGGTATAAAATAAATGGACACTGCTAGGACTTCCAAGAAAGAAGTCGGTATTTCAAAAAGGTGCATCTGGGGTGAATTAACGGGGGTAGAAAAGATCAAGGTTTTGGATGGGGGAAGATAAGAGATGGTGGTGAACAGGTGTTTTAAAGACCTGGAGGGAGGAGTGGGATTGAAGAGAGTGAGGGAGTTTGTTCCCGAGGCGGGAGAAAAGAGGAATGAAAGAGTGATGGTGAGCAGAGAGTCTTGATTTTGGCAGTTTCACCATAAGAGGGTTGCAGGCAGATCTTGTGCGTCCTGCAGGAATATGTGGGGGACAGAGCACAGATAGAGCTGGGGGAGCAAGGCCGGAGAGGAGTCGGTGGAAGACAGAAAGACCACCAACCTGCCTGGGGAGAGAGAGTGAAAGGCCCTCAGAATCAGCTTCATCGTGGGAGATTCCAATGATTCTGAAAGCTTTGGTTTCTGCAGCGTGAAGCCGAGCTAGGTGTGAGGCAGGAGCACCAGTCCAGAGGGAGTCTCCATCAAGCTGCGGATGAAAACCTTTTATGTGGTGAAAAGCTCAGTCGTGCGAAGGAAGGACTTCACACGACGGAGAATGCCCAGTCGGCGACTGGCTTTGGAGGAACTATTTTAAAAAATAAACTATAAGCCAATGTGCCTCACCAAAGAAGAGGAAAGGAAATTTAGGAAAACTTATATGTCATCTTTGTGAGGATGAAATTAGTGAAGGTGTGAAGGTAGATCATTCGGTAAAAGTAAAAATCGGTAAACGTTTCTTTTTGGAGGAACTATTAATATATTTAACTGGCTTAACTATTAAATATCAATTTAGTGACTATAATCTAATATATCATCTTCCAGGGCTGTTAAGGGGTCTCAAACCATGTTCTACTCTGTAAATCGGAGTGCTTCCCGGACAGTGTGATGGGGGTGACATCGAGTTCCTCGTCGCCACTAGATGGAGGGTGTTGTTCTTCTTTCGTATGCAGCACAAGGCTGCTGGGTGGCATCGTTGGCTGGGGGTGTAGCTGTGCCACTGATGCAATGCCCTCTGCTGGTTAGGGCAGGAATTTGGAATTTGGCCATGGAGGCGGCAATCGCTAACTTACCCTTCGTGAAGGACATCATGGGACCTTTAACATCCACCAGCTAATGTCGGCAGAGAGGATGCCTGTTTAACGTCCATCTGAGGGATGGCACATACATTGATGAATCGGCCATGACTGTGAGACACCAGGATGACAGTTTATAGCTGGACCGAAATTCAAACCCAGCCCAGACAGTTCAGAGGTAAGTGTGGGTATCTCTAGGCCATCCTGCCAGCCCAGGGAAGGTGTTAATTCCTCCGAACAGCTGTTTGTCAAAGCGTGAAAGGCTTAGATTTGTTGAAAGCTCTGGGGTAGTAATCGACGGAAGGCTTTAGGACAGAGACTGGTTGGAGGCCTCGAGTGGAAGTTGGTTGGAGGCCATGGGATGGGGATTGTGAAAAGCCTGCTCTTACTCCATGATTTAAAGAGATGGGGAAGGGGGATTGGGAAGGCAGAAAGGGGTAGGGAGGAAGAAGCCAAAAGAGACAGGTGGCTGTTTTTCCGTAGTGGTGCCTTTCTCTTTATCAGTGTGGTTAAATCCTCATGTTACAGACCGTACATTCTCCAGCCACCGTCCCTTCAGTCCACTATCCTATACCCCGCTGCCTTTTCCTGTGGTTTTCTTATCCTCCTTAGCACATGTAGCCTGCTCTGGTTACAGGCTGCCTGATGCTGGCTTAAACTTTAAACCACTGCCTGGGTCTCATCAATGGTCGTGTGAATGATTGCTTATGCGGGGTGGCGAGGCGGAGTAGGAGATACGTTGATTTCTTGTTTTATTGCAAGTGAATGGTTTTCTGTGTCATGTCCTTGTGCAATTATTTATTCTGGAAGGAATGGAGTTTCACATACCTCATGTTTCCATCATTTTGTCAAGTCAACAATTTCATTTGTTTGGGATCCCTAGAGGGTTAAAATAATGTATGTTTGGAGTCCCTGAATGGTTAAAATAATGTATGTTTGGGGTACCTGGAGGGTTAAAATAATGTATGTTTGGGGTCCCTGGAGGATTAAATTATTGTATTTTGGGGTTCCTGGAGGGTTAAATTATTGTATGTTTGGGGTCCCTGGAGGGTTAAATTATTGTATGTTTGGGGTCCCTGGAGGGTTAAATTATTGTATGTTTGGGGTCCCTCAACAACAACAACAACAGGCATTTTAAGGCCATTTTCCCTGCAAGAGCGGGGGTTAGCCTTGCGGTCCCCATGACAATCTTCTCCATTTTGCCCTATTTTCTGCATCTCCTCTTGTTAACCCCCTTGCCCCCATTTCTTCTTCGACCATCTTCAGCCAAGTCTTTCTCGGTCTTCTCCGTCCTCTACTTCCTTCGACATTCATTTCCATCACTGTTCTCCACCAGTCACTTTCATCCTTCCTCAACACATGACCAAACCATCTCAACCTGTTCCTCTTCACAGCATCCATCACAGGCTCTATTCCCATCATCTTTCACAATTCATCATTTGTCTTCCTCTCTCTCAACGATACTCCACACATCCACCGAACCATTCACATTTCCACCCTTTCCAGCCTTCGTTGCTACTCTATGTTCATTACCCATGTCTCGCTCCCATAAATCATAACACTTCTCACACATGCAGCATACACCTTTCCCTTCAGCTTCAACGACACTCCCATCCTCGTCAGCACGCCACTCAGTTCCCGAAACTTCTTCCAGGCACATCTCACTCAAGCAACCGTTGCCGAGTCTGATCCACCTTCTCCATTCAGCATGTCTCCTAGGTAACAAAATGTTTTCACACCTTCCAGCTTCACGCCGTCTCCAAGATCCAACTCAACATTTCCTCCATCTGCAGCTCCCTCTGTGCACACCTTACACTTGAATGTAGCTGCCACACTGGTTAATGACCCTCTCAGACCACTTAATTTTTGATGAACCCACTCAGCGCACATTGTACATTGAATGGAGTTCACTCCGACACCCTTCCTGCACACAGCACACGGCCACTTCCCAGTTCTTTCCACCTCACCACATGCTTTACCACTTGCCATCACCTTCGTTTTTCCGATATTCACCTTCAGACCTTTTGTTTCCATACATTCCTTCCACTTGTTCATCTTCTCCTTCAGTCCATCCATACTTTCTGCAATCAACACAAGATCATCTGCATACAACAACTCCCACGGTAAACCCTCCTTTACGTTCCGAGCCAGCACCTCCATCACAGCTACAAATAGTAGTGGACTTAGTACCGACCCCTGATGCACTCCCACCTTCACCTCAAACTCACCACTGTTCCCGTCCTTCGTCCTTACAGCTGTGCGCGCTCCTTTGTACATTGCCATCACTACTGTGATCATCCATTCCTCCACTCCTAAAGAGAGAGGGTCCTTCGAGGGTTAAAATAATGTATGTTTGGGGTCCCTGTAGGGTTACATTATTGTATTGTTACGGATCTCTACGTCGGCCCTTTTTCCCCTTAGGAAGGAGGGGGATTAATCCCCTTGTGTGCGACTGACCGACGTGAGTCCTGAAGTCCCAACGCTCCTTCCGGTTGGGAGCAGCCAGGGTATTTGGTCTACGAAAAGTCCCAAGGACCTGAGTGCCACTCCGGACCGCGAAGCAGGGGAGGGACTCCCGCTCGAACCCCGGTTTTAGATGGTCTAGTTGCCGAGCGGTTTTTAGCAACCCGAAGTTCGAGTCATTAGCATTCACTAACCCGATTCCGAAACGTTGGCCAAAATCGCGCCACAGGTGTTCAATGTGGAAACCTTGAAGACGAACGGATGTGAAGAAGAAGACGGCAAAAGTAGGAAGAACAAATATGATTTATTACTAACTATTATGTACAAGACCAAAAGTAACCAAGGAGAAGGAAAGATACGAAAATAAAGACAGAAAGATGGAAGGACCAGAAGACAGTGCAATTTCTAGCTTATACAGACTTACTTATACCCCAGGACAACATAAAAGACGGACGACAATCAGACTTACACGGGGGGATGATGATAGGGAGGAATGGCACGAATGGCTGGAAGGGGAAGAAGGTTCAGGTTGGAGCTTGCTCCCGCACGGGACGTCGGGCTCGACCTCTACGGCCACCGATCCCACAGCAATCGGTTCCCGCGTAGCAGCGGGTCGAAGCTGCGTGTCACAGGGGGGGGAGGGGGGGGGGCTGGACTACGGAGGTCTCGAAGCTGCGGTTTGTCCCTCAACGCTGCCGCTCCTCCTCCACTGGGCTCAACTCCACTCTTGGTGGACTGCTTTTGGTGAACTCTTACGCGCTTTTTAGCTGCTCGTGGGGGCTTCCTCGGTCATCTGCTTAAGCAGTCCCTCCCAACTTCCTTTTATAAGGCGCGTGGTGATCAAGCCGCCGGCCTTTTAGAAACGCCCATCGGTGAGCTCACCTCGGCCTGGATTGGTCGCGAGGGCTCATCGATCCCGCCCCCTTGATGAGGCGTTGGCAAAGCCACGCCTTGTTCCTGACACTTGGTTGACTCCTCCCACCTTCTTCTCCGAGTTGGAGCACATGGCAATGGCGGCGAATGCAGTTGGCAATAGAGGCTTTGAGGGAATGAAAGGGAATCTATCTTATTTCAATTCGGTGCAATGCAGAGTCAATTAATGGGAGACACAGCCTTAAACTAATACACATAATAAGGAAATAACTATTTAGAAGGGTATATGGTGGCCTGCATGTACGTATATGGACTAAGAGGACGACCTTTGACCTTTACACACAAACCGGAGATATTTACAAGGAATCATGACACTACTTAGAGGGTGATTTACACAAAAAAAAAACAGGATTCTCACATCCGCAACACTGCACCCTCATCCTCCAGGCACGGACTCGGGCCTATAAAACTTTAACTTAGTGTGACACGTAGGTGTAGTTCCCTCTACATTTATCCTGACCCTGAGTGTGACAGTTTTAAAACACAAATAAGTATGTCCCTCTGCTGCATTGCACCCTGCCTAACAGATTTACGCCCACAGCTAACCGAAGTACGGAATTTTCTTCAAACTAAACATGAACGGTGGGGAGCATTATTTACAAGTGACGCTACTTGGACTATTTACAAAACGCAACCCAGGACATGCGATAGTTCTTTTGGGGGGGGGGTGGGGGGGAGACAGCCTGCGCTGCATCGACGCACCAGCACCAACAAAGAGCACCATAAACGCACCTGAGTGCACAGTCACCACAGTTCATAATAAAAATAAACAAACCCCTGTTGGTGTCTTGTTCTTCGGCTCCCTCTGCTGGCCAATGTTCTTCTTGATGTTGTCAACTTCGTGTTTTGCTGGCGGCCTATTTGGACATAATAAAAAGCACAAAACATGCCCACTTTTTATTTATGGCCCACAGGGGCCGACTAGGGGTGGTTCACCTGTGTGGCATAGGTGCCACGTCACCGAGGTCCGCAAGCAAGATCCTGGGCCATCGTGGCCAGTTCCAGCAGAGGCGCCATGCCCCAACCCATGGGGTCCATGAGTGGTGCTCAGCCACGTGGTCCATAAGTGGTGCATCGATGCAAGCAGCTGGTTGCGGGGGGTTCGGGCACACAATGGCGGACTCCCGCACGCTCACCTTAGTGCCCAGAGAGTACGATCCATGGGTCGGGGAAGGAAGACAGAGAGGGCAGGTTAGCGAGGGGTAAGGTCACAAGGGTACACATCAATAAAGGCAATGCAAGGTGAGGTGCGTCTGGAGACCGAGCGGAGAAAAGCTCGTCCCTACCGTACGTCACCCCCCCTGTTACCTACTCTACCCTTGCCCTCACCCCATATTTACAAAAACTACACATTTACAAATCCGTCACGACGTCTCGTCCTCCCCATATTTCCCCTATACCAAATTCGTCACCACAATCCCTCTAATCCAAAATTTGCCATCATCAATCCTCATAAGGAGGGAGAGATGGAACATCAGTACAATGTCACACCCACGTCATGATGCGTCTCACAATCCAAAACATTTGCACACAAAAAAAAAAACAAGAACATGGCATGGTGTGGTGTTCTGTCACCTCAGGTGACTGGATGTAGATGGTGCGAGGAGATTCTTAATCCTAACTACTTCCTAAATGACATTAACACACTTTACACTACCCGGGGTCTTTCCCTGCCAATCCATTGGCCATCTTACACTCTATGCGGTTTTAAGAACCAATTTCCCATTGACCAAACTGTGGTGCTTCATCAATTTGGGGTCTCACTCCCCCGATTCAACTCACTGTGCCTTTGCACAATTTCAGGACTGGGTCGTGTGGCTCTCCCAGCAGGTCTACCCACCTGCACACCTCCACCACTGCAGTTGCCTCCGAGCTTAGCTGCTCCTTACCCGAACCTATCTACCTGGGGAAGGCCCTCTGGCGCTCTCCCCACTCAGTGCCCTCTGGCACTGGGCTACCCGGGTCCGTCCTCCGGATCCTTGGGCCCCATCCACAACAACTCTTCCGGCTCCCAGAGCCCACCTGCGGCCTCACCTAGCCGACATCCTAACAGTGGCGGAGTGCCCATTTAACTACACACACTAACAGGCCACACGCCCAGCCATTTCCACGTCACTAATGCACCCATCCAAACACCATTCTTCCACCACGCACCACAGATGCCAATATCCAACCACAATTTACCTACTCCCTCTACCTAACTCTTAAACTACCCTCCCCGGGTATTCGTGATGGGGTCCATCCTCCCCATACACTCCCTTCGCACCAACCACTCCACTCCACATTTTCCACCATACTCACTCCACACCATCCATTCCATACTCCATATATTCCATACTCCATGTATTCCACACAACCATTCTCCATACACCTGTATTTGCACACCTGTGCAATCACTCCTACACCTGGTGCTTCCTGCACCCTCCTTCCTCCAGGACCATTTGCTCAACACAACACTCAATCACCATTACTCAGTCATACACTGCTCCATACACCTGTTCACTTGCACACCTGTGCAATCACACCTGGTGCCACTTGCACCCTCCTTCCCCCCAGGCTTCTTCAATCATTCCATACAATGCACAACCACAATTGTTCCTCATGCACTGCTCCATACACTTTCACGCTCAATACAACTCACAATCACAATTATTCCTCATACGCTGCTTCATACACTTTCGATTCTCAAACACACGGCATCATCTGATCTACCTGGTGCCCTGCTAAAACTCGCGCTTCCCCGTCTTCCCTTTAAACTAAGCACATCCCACGTCGTTATCATCCATTCTAACCTCTCTATGTCCCCGACTACCTGTCCAAAGTCGCTACTTACCTCTACCGTTACCTATGGTCATCTCTAGGTCCCTAATCCATTATCCCAACCCTCCCTCGGCGAGCTTACACTGCCATCAACCCCATAGCTAGTGCTCATGTGCCCCCGTGGTGAGGGATGGCAGAGTTGCCATCCCTCCACATCGAGCATCTTCTACTATTAATTTTGCTCATCAAATTCCAACCAATCAAAAATTTTCCAATCACAAATTCCCTATCCCTACCAAATGTCCTTTAACTTGAGCCTCGGTGCGTCGTTACCTTCGCAAAGCTCGGCTTCGGGAAGCCGAGCAATGCATGCGGGTGGTTTGTTGCCGGCGGTTGGGTCCGTCCGGCATTCGGTGCAGGGAAGGAGGTTTACTCGGGCCGAGATTCCACGCACCATCTTGGCACGGAACCGTCCGATGCCCCAATCTCGGCCGGCTGGAACGCTGCAACCACAAGGGGTCATCGTGTTGACCCTTCCTAGGTGTCCTCGTACCGGGCCGCCCGCTCCGCTCAGCGGAGCACGGACGCGACCGTGCAGAGCGAGGCCCGGCGTGGATCCCGCACGGCGGTTCTTTCGAAACAGCCGTGGTTACAATCCCCGCTGGTTCCCGCTGCACACAAAGCCTGGCACAAACCGAGGGCTCGCTTCGGCTAAAAGTCGATCTAACCGCTATCCCGTTTAGCGTCGATGCTTCACTTGCATACTCACACCACGCGTTCCGTTCCTTGCTCACACATCCAGCTGCCTCCATACTGTCCGTCATTGCACCTTCTCTTACACCCCCCCCAGGTACACTCGTAGACTTCGTCACACACCTGACCACGCACACCTTGGCACACACTCGTCGTTCGTACACCTTACCAACACACCTCTTCGTGCCCACTCCTCGGTCACATCCTCTGTGACAACCACGGGTGTGCACTCACCTGCACACCCAATCACGTTCTTCACTACCAACTCAAGTGTGCATTCCCACACACGCTCGACCATTCCAGGTGTGCATCCTTCCATTCCAGGTGTACATCCTCTCTCACCTGCAACAACCAACTCGTGCTCCGTGTCACTCTCACTACTCTCACCACCACAGTCGGTCGCGCATTCACCCTTACTCTCGACAGCGCACTCTGTAATCATGCACCCGTCTGTTACACCCCTTTCTCGTGCATCCTCTTGTGCACACTCTCCTGTTACGTCCTCCGTAACACTCACCACAGGTGTGCACTCTTTCGTTACATCCCCTGTAACACTCCCCATCACGCGCTTCCATGTGCCCCCCCGCACCTGCGCCACGACCAACTCACTCTTGACAGCACACTCACTCCTTGGTGCGCACTTTTTCCTCACACACCCCATAGTCGGGCATCTTCGCAGACCTCCTCCTTCACACTCTGTACCTGTCGCACACTTTACCAGCGGCCTCTCACGAACACCCGGGTCTACACCAACACCCAAGCCGACTGAATCTCCCCTCACACCATATATATTTCCGAGTATATCGCCACTCACCTCGGCACCTCGTCTCCGCTCCTCCTCCGCCACCTGCAAACTCTTTATTTGGTAGTAAGCACATCATCATGATTTGAGCACAGACCTTGTACATATTCCATCACCTCCTCCTTTATCTCCCTCTTAGTTTCCCTCCGTCTCTTCTTAATTTCACTCACCCCCTCTTCCACATCCTCTAATTTTTGCTTCACCTCTTTCATCTCCCGGTGCGCCCCCTCAATTTCGTCCTCTAAGGCCACCTTGATCGTTTATATGTGCGTCCTCACCTCCCGTTCTTTCGTCTCCATTGCCTCTGTCACCTCGTCCAACCTCTTTGTCAACCCCTCATGTACCATCTGACATTCCCTCTTCGTCGCTACCAGTTCCTTTTTTATTCCTTTCTGTGTCGCCTTTAACCCCCCGATTATCGCAGTGTTCTTTTCCACTTGCTCCACTAATTCCTTCTGTCCCACCGTCAGCTGTTCTACTCCCCTCGTCAGATCCTCTATGCCCCCCTGTAACCTAGCCGTACTATTTCTCACCTCTTTCTCCATACGCTCCTCTCCTCGCTTTACCTCCTCACGTACCCCCGCGACCTCCTTGCCCACACCTCGTCTGATCTCCTCCCCCATTTCTCCCATCTCTTTGGTAGATGCTGCCCTCATCTGTTCCAAATCATTCCTCTGGGCATCCAATTTGGTTTCTAACCCGATTTTCACCTCCTCTATCTGATCTCCCATTTGTTTAATTTCCCGGGCTGATTGCTCCCCTATTTCCCTAAATTTGCCTTCCATTGTGTTTTCTAACACCCCTAACACATTCTTCACCCCTTCCATCTGGTTCTCCTGGGCAGCCATTCTATTTTCCAACCCCGTTAACCCCTCCTTCATTTCCCCCATTTGATTACCCATGTCCTCCAGTTGGCCCCCCAATTTACCTTCGAGCCCCCCGATTTGGCTTTCTAATCCCCCAAATTTGTTGTCTAAACCCTCAAATTTATTGTCTAGCCATTCACTGGTACCCCTTGCTTCGTCCCTCATTGCTCCCATTTGGCCTCCCAATCGCTCACTATCAGCCCTCAATCCCACAAGTTGGTTTCCCATTTCCATTTGGATGACTGCCCGCAGCTGCGCCATGAGGGCTTGCATGTCTATCCCTCCCACCTGCGCCGCGGGCGCGGCTACCGCGGTCACGTGCGAGGCGCCATTTTGTGAGCCTGAAACCTCGTGCGCGAGGGCACCATCTTGTGCGCTTGAACCCTCCGCAACCACATCTTCATTGCTCGCCTCCTCCATTATTGCTCCCACCTCCTCCCTGGGGTACTGGGTTGATTCTAACCCTTCCTCTAATTCACCCACCAGCATCGATCGCCTTGACTATCCATGGCACGATTTTAAATTTAGGATATTATAAATAATATTTTTATACCACTCGTCATTTGAGTGCGCTAATCACACTTCAGGTCCGAATCTCGCTCCTGACACCAATTGTTACGGATCTCTACGTCGGCCCTTTTTCCCCTTAAGAAGGGGGTATTAATCCCCCTGTGTGCGACCAACCGACGTGAGTCCTGAAGTCCCAACGCTCCTTCCAGTCGGGAGCAGCCAGGGTATTTGGTCTACGAAAAGTCCCAAGGACCTGAGTACCACTCCTGACCGCGAAGCAGGGGAGGGAATCCCGCTCGAACCCCGGTTTTAGATGGTCTAGTTGCCGAGCGGTTTTTAGCAACCCGAAGTTCGAGTCATTAGCATTCACGAACCCGATTCCGAAACGTTGGCCAAAATCGTGCCACAGGTGTTCAATGTGGAAACCTCGAAGACGAACGGATGTGAAGAAGAAGAAGGCAAAAGTAGGAAGAACAAATATGATTTATTACTAACTATTATGTACAAGACCAAAAGTAACCAAGGAGAAGGAAAGATACGAAAAAAAAGACAAAGATGGAAGGACCAGAAGACACAGCGCAATTTCTAGCTTATACAGACTTACTTATACCCCAGGACAACATAAAAGGCGGACGACAATCAGACTTGCACGGGGGCATGATGATAGGGAGTAATGGCACGAATGGCTGGAAGGGGAAGAAGGTTCAGGTTGGAGCTTGCTCCCGCACGGGACGTCGGGCTCGACCTCGATGGCCACCGATCCCACAGCAATCGGTTCCCGTGTAGCAGCGGGTCGAAGCTGCATGTCACGGGGGGGGGGGGGGGGGGGGGCGGACTACGGAGGTCTCGAAGCTGTGGTTTGTCCCTCAACGCCGCCGCTCCTCCTCCACTGGGCTCAACTCCACTCTCGGTGGACTGCTTTTGGTGAACTCTTACGCGCTTTTTATCTGCTCGTGGGGGCTTCCTCGATCATCTGCTTAAGCAGTCCCTCCCAACTTCCTTTTATAAGGCGCGTGGCGATCAAGCCGCCGGCCTTTTAGAAACGCCCATCGGTGAGCTCGCCTCGGCCTGGATTGGTCGCGAGGGCTCACCGATCCCGCCCCCTTGATGAGGCGTTGGCAAAGCCACGCCTTGTTCCTGGCGCTTGGTTGACTCCTCCCACCTTCTGCTCCGAGTTATAGCACATGGCAATGGCGGCGAATGCAGTTGGCAATAGAGGCTTTGAGGGAATGAAAGGGAATCTATCTTATTTCAATTCGGTGCAATGCCGAGTCAATTAATGGGAGACACAGCCTTAAACTAATACACATAATAAGGAAATAACTATTTAGAAGGGTATATGGTGGCCTGCGTGTATGTATATGGACTAACTAAGAGGACGACCTTTGACCTTTACACACAAACCGGAGATATTTACAAGGAATCATAACACTACTTAGAGGGTGATATTTACACCAAAAAACCACAGGATTCTCAAATCCGCAACCGTATGTTTGGGGTCCCTGGAGGGTTAAATTGTTGTATGTTTGGGATCCCTGGAGGGTTAAAATAATGTATGCTTGGGGTCCCTGGAGGGTTACATTATTGTATGTTTGGGGTCCCTGGAGGGTTAAGTTATTGTATGCTTGGAGTCCTTGGAGGGTTAAATTGTTGTTTGTTTGGGATCTCTGGAGGGTTAAATTGTTGTATGTTTGGGATGCCTGGAGGGTTAAAATAATGTATGCTTGGGGTCCCTGGAGGGTTACATTATTGTATGTTTGTGATCCCTGGAGGGTTAAGTTATTGTATGCTTGGAGTCCTTGGAGGGTTAAAATAATATATGTTTGGGATACCTGGAGGGTTAAAATGATGTATGTTTTGGATCCCTGGAGGGTTAAAATGATGTATGTTTGGGATCCCTGGAGGGTTAAAATAATGTATGTTTGGGATCCCTGGAGGGTTAAAATAATATATTGTTACGGACGCGGTTAAGATGTTACTTTGGGCCGAGCGGATGGTCAACCGCGACCGTTACAGGATCCCCGATTAGCCCGACTTCCTGAACGTTGGCCAAAGTCGCGCCACAGATATTCAATATGGAAACCTCTAAAGCGACCGAAAGAGAAGGAAGAGAGAAGAAGACAGAGTACGGAGGAATAACAGGATTTATTATACACACAAGCAAAAAGAAGGAGCGATCAAAGTTATTTACAAACAATGGATGGAAGAAGCAGTCACACAGTGAATCGCTAGCTTATCCTATTCAATTTACTTAACCCCAGGACAACGATTAAGACAGACGACGTTCACACTTGCTCGGGGGAAATTGCAGGCAGGAATGGCGGAGGTGGGTTGCTGGAGAGGGAGGCAGGGTCAGGTCCCTGCAACCGGCAGGGCTGGAGGTAGCAGCTCCCACTCTTCGCGTTTTTGGTGGGAAAACCCTCAGTCGCGTCGACGCTGCTGATGCTGTGGACGTCACGCGTTGGCTCGGTCACACCTGCTCCTCTCCTTCTGGTGGAGCCATCTCCCTCCTCTCAGCGCGTCTCTCCAAAGCTTGTTTCATCTCCAAGTACCTCTCCTTTTTGGAGCGTCTCTCATCTCTCATCTCACCTCTCATCTCCTCTCATCTCATCTCACCTCTCATCTTGTCTGCCGGAGCAGTCCCTTCCAGTCGCTTTTATTACACGGGTCGGAATCAAGCCGCCGGCTGCGAGGGCACGCCTACCGGGTCGCTCACCGCGGTGCTGGTTGGCTGTTAGGGCTGTCCGATTCCCCCTTTGATCATGACGACGTGCCACGCCCATGAGTTGGCGGCTCCTACCCCCCTCTTGTCCGAGATTAGCACATGGGCAATGGCGGCTTGCGGGATTGAACACCACTCGCACCGCTTTTGAAAGGAACTTTGGAGAGCGGAGATGATTGGGGAAATTGAAAGGGGCCTACGCTTATTTCGTTTGATACAATGCAGAGTCAATCTAGTGGGAAACACATATTTAGCCTACATAGAATAAGGAAATAAACTATTTAAAAAGATATATCGTGGCCTGTGTGTAAGTTTCATGGAATTAACTAGGGGGACGTCCTTCGACCTTATTTACTCTACGAGGGTCAGTTAAAACACAGCAAACCAGTTCTCACATTCTTTACACTTTCCAAATTCGTTACACTGCACCCTCCTTTCTTCAGGTCCGTCCCCGGGCCTACAACTTTAATTTAGTGTGACACGTAGGTGTAGTTCCCTCTACTTTTAACCTGACCCTGAGTGTGACGATTTAAAAACACAAATAAGTATGTCCCCCTATTGCATTGCACCCTGTCTAACAGACTCAAGCCCACAGCTAACCGAATTACGGAATTGTTCTCAAACTATACATTTACGGTGGGGAGCATTATTTACAGTGACGTTATTTCTTATTTACAACAAAACCCAGGACCTGTGTTTTTTTTCTTTTTAGGGAACAAGAAAAAGAAATTCCTGTTGGGAGGGAGGAGACAGCACGCATTGCATCGATGCACCAGTACCAATACCACCAAAGCACCCAAAAGCACCCAAAGCACCACTCGGTGCACAGTCACCACTGTTCATAATAAACACAACAAAACAACTGGTGGTGGTCTTCTCTTTTTCTGCTGGGCCGATGTTCTTCCCGACATCTTCTGGCTTCATGCGGCCTACTTGGAAATAATAAAAAGCACAACTTGTGTTCATTTTTTATTTAGGGCCTCAGGGGCCAACTAAGGGTGGTCCACCTGTTTGGCATAGGTGCCACCTTACCGAGGTCCGCAAGCAAGATTCCCTGGCGACTATGGCCGGTCTCCAACAGAGGTGCCCTGCCCCAGAACCTGGGGTCCATCAAGTGGTACTTGGCCGCAGAACAGCGGTCCATAAAGTGGTACATCAACGCAATGCATGCTGGTTCTGGGAATCTCGTGCGCACAATGGCCACCTCACGCACGCTCCCCTCGGCGCCCAATGGCGCACAGGTCCTCAAGTGGGAGACAAAAGGGGGGGAAGACAAATGAGCGAGGGGTAAGGTCACAAGGGTACACATCAATAAAGGCAATGCAGGGTGAAGTGCGTACGGAGAGCGAAGTGAGAAAAACTCGTCCCTACCGTACGTCACCCCCCCTGTCACCTACACTACCCTTGCCCTTACCCCATATTTACAACAATTTACACCTTTACAAATTCGTCACTACGTCTTGTCTTCCCCATCTTTCCCTTCTACACCAAATTCGTCTCCAATCCCTCGACTTCAAAATTTGCCATCACCCAATTCATCATCAATCCTCATAAGGAGGAAGAGATGGAACATCAAGCACAATGTCACACCCACGTCATGATGCGTCTCACAATCCAAAACATTTGCATCAAAAATAATTAAACATGGCATGGTGCGGAGTACCTGTCACCTCAGGTGAGTGGATGCAGATGGTGCGAGGAGATCCTTCATCCTATCTATCCTCTAAATGACTTTAACACACTTTACACTACCCGGGGTCTCTCCCTGCCAATCCGTTGGCCAACTTACACTATGGGTTCTAAAAACCAATTCCCATTGACCAAACTGTGGTGCTTCTCAATTTGGGGTCTCACTCCCCCGATTCATCTCCCGGTGCCCTCACACAATTTCTGGGCTGCGACGTGTAGCTCTCCCAGCAGGTCTACCCACCTGCACACCTCCACCACTGCAGTTGCCACCCGAGCTTACCTAGCTCCTCACCCTAACCTATCTAGCTGGGGAAGGCCCCTCCTGGCTCTGTCACCCCACTCGGTGCCCTCTGGCACTGGGCTACCCGGGTCCGTCCTCCGGATCCTCGGGCCCCATCCACAACAACTCTACCGGCTCCCAGAGCCCACCTGCGGCCTCACCTGGCCGACATCCTCACAGTGGTGGAGTGCCCAAACCAACTACACACACTAACAGGCTACACGCCCAGCCATTTCCACAACACTAATGCACCCATCCAAACATCATTCTTCCAACCGCACCACAGATGCCAATATCCAACCACAATTTACCTGTACCCTCTACCTAACACTTACACTACCCGCCCCGGGTATCCATGATGGGGGTCCACTCTTCCCCCATTCACACCTTCGCACCATCCACTCCACTCCACAATTTCCACCATACTCACTCCACGACCATCCATTCCAATACTCCATGCCATTTATTCCATACACCTGTTCTCCATTCACCTGTCGTTGCACACCTGTGCAATCATACCTGGTGCCACCTGCACCCTCCTTTCTTCCTGGACCATTTGGTCATCACAATACACAATCACCTTCACTCACTCATACACTGCTCCATCCACCTGTCCAGTTGCACACCTGTGCAATCTCACCTGTTCAATCCTCAAACACACGGCATCATCTCATCTAACTACTCCCCTCTGAAACTTGCGCTTCCCAGTCGTCCCTTTAAACTATTGCGCTCCCTCGTCATTATAATCCACACTAATCTACCTGCGTCCCCACTACAGGTATCCTTGTCACTAACTAACCTTAACGTCACCTAATGTCATCTTCTAGGGCCCTACACACAATATCCTAACCCACCCGGGCTAGTTTTCACTGCCAAACCCCATAACACTAGTGCTCCTTTGCCCCCCCCTGTGAGGGATGGTGGATTGCCATCCCACCACATCGGGGAGGTCCTACTATCAATTTCGCTCATCCAAATCCAACAAATCAAAAATTTGCCAATCATCTGCCAATTCTATTCACTTTTCTAAATTTCGTATCAAATCACTATCACTATCACTATCATTATCACCATCATCACAGTCCGCTATATCCTAGCCTCGGTGCGTCATGACATCATTAAACTCGGCTTCGCAAAGCCGAGCAATGAATTCGGGTGGTTTGGTCGCCTGCAGGTTGAATCCGTCCGGCTTTCGGTTCAAGGGAGGTGGTTTGGTTGGGCCGAGATTCCACGCACCATCTCGGCGCGGCTCCTTGCGGTCCCGGGCCCGATGGCTCAATCTCCCCTGGTCGGAACCCCGTCCCCACGTGGGGGCACCGTTCCGCTTCCTCCCACTCGCCCTTGAACCGGACCGGTCGCCTCGCCCGACAAGGCCCGGACTCGACCGTGCAGGGCGGGGCCAAGCCCGAATCGGCAACGACGCGTCGAAGAGAAGCGACGCAGCATCGATCCGCACTGGGCCTCGCACCCAACAAAGCACACCGCGCCCCGAGTGCTCGCATCGGCTATCCGTCGCCCTAACCGCTAACCCGGTTACCGTCGATGCTTCACCGGCATGCTCACACGCATACGCTACCCCTTTCACCCTCACAAAACCCGGCGTTCCAACGCCGTCCGTACATTCCACCAACGCTCTCCCTGTTACACACCACACCTCTCGCGCACACTCTTGCGCACACCTCGGTCCACACCTCTCCTCCGTTACGTCCTCCGTAACACTCACCATGGGCGTGCACTCTTGCATCCACCCACTAACACGCTCAGATGGGCTCTCCCACACTCGCGCTACTACCAACTCAGGTGTGCTTCCTCGCACACCCTCGACCATTCCAAGCGTGCATTCTCGCACCCGCTCCACCACCAACTCACTCTCCGGGTCACTCTCACCCTCGCACGTACACTCCGTACACCCCGACGTGCATTCTCGCTCGCACTCGGTTTCACTCCCACACTTTATAACACACCCACTCGCCGACGCACACTTTTTCCTCACACGCGTGCCATTTCCACTCACACGGGACCCTTCACCAACGCCCGGATGCTTCCTCGATCCCAAGCGCGCGACAATTCTTTTGTCGCTAAACATCCTCTTGCAAAATCTACCCGCACAATACACAGCACGTCTCACCTTCGGGGTTCTTCTTCCTCCCTGCACCAAAACCTGCAAATATTTATACGGATTAGCAAGTATGGCATCAGGATGTGCATTTAGACTTTGAGCAATTTCCATTCCTTCCTCCGATTGTTGCTCTTTTAACTTTAAGTCCCCGGTCTCTCCAATTTCAACTATACCCATAATTTCTTTGTTCCCCTCGACGACCGTTGGCTTTAATAAAATTCCCTCTACCTCATCGGTCGCCGGCTTTTCCAAACCCCGGGTCGCGATTTCTACCCCGGTCATTGTACCCGCGCTTTCCTCCGCTTCGCTCAACCAGCGCTTCTCGACCCGCGTTACCTCCCCGTGCACCCCTGGGACCCTTTCGCCCACCATGCGGTCTCTGTCCCTCTGCTCCATATCGGCCCTCATTCCGTTCGTTTTTGCATCAATTTTGCTTCCCAAGTCATTTTTGAATTGCTCCCTCATCTCGGCCATAAGGGCCTCCATTTCAGCCATAAATGATTGCACGTCTTCCACCGTTGGTACAAAGGGCGCGGCTCTATTTGGTGCCGCTGTAACCACGTGCGCGAGAGCGCCATTTTGTGCGCCTGATACACCCTCAACCACCTCATTGCTCTCCTCCCTTTCTTCCCCTAAGTCCTGGGTTACCCCTAACCCGTCTATCTCCCCCACCGACATCCGATCGCCTTGATTGTCCATGGCGCGATCTCAAAATTCGGGTTTTATAAAACAACAAAATTTCGGCAGCTCGTAATTTTGACCAAATTTTTTTCTACACGTTTTAAAAATTTGGTTCGGGCCTCGTATCCCACTCCTGACACCAATTGTTACGGACGCGGTTAAGATGTTACTTTGGGCCGAGCGGATGGTCAACCGCGACCGTTACAGGATCCCCGATTAGCCCGACTTCCTGAACGTTGGCCAAAGTCGCGCCACAGATATTCAATATGGAAACCTCTAAAGCGACCGAAAGAGAAGAAAGAGAGAAGAAGACAGAGTACGGAGGAATAACAGGATTTATTATACACACAAGCAAAAAGAAGGAGCGATCAAAGTTATTTACAAACAATGGATGGAAGAAGCAGTCACACAGTGAATCGTTAGCTTATCCTATTCAATTTACTTAACCCCAGGACAACGATTAAGACAGACGACGTTCACACTTGCACGGGGGAAATTGCAGGCAGGAATGGCGGAGGTGGGTTGCTGGAGAGGGAGGCAGGGTCAGGTCCCTGCAACCGGCAGGGCTGGAGGTAGCAGCTCCCACTCTTCGCGTTTTTGGCGGGAAAACCCTCGGTCGCGTCGACGCTGCTGATGCTGTGGACGTCACGCGTTGGCTCGGTCACACCTGCTCCTCTCCTTCTGGTGGAGCCGTCTCCCTCCTCTCAGCGCGTCTCTCCAAAGCTTGTTTCATCTCCAAGTACCTCTCCTTTTTGGAGTGTCTCTCATCTCTCATCTCACCTCTCATCTCCTCTCATCTCACCTCTCATCTCGTCTGCCGAAGCAGTCCCTTCGAGTCGCTTTTATTACTCGGGTCGGAATCAAGCCGCCGGCTGCGAGGGCACGCCTACCGGGTCGCTCACCGCGGTGCTGGTTGGCTGTTAGGGCTGTCCGATTCCCCCTTTGATCATGACGACGTGCCACGCCCGTGAGTTGGCGGCTCCTACCCCCCTCTTCTCCGAGATTAGCACATGGGCAATGGCGGCTTGCGGGATTGAACACCACTCGCACCGCTTTTGAAAGGAACTTTGGAGAGCGGAGATGATTGGGGAAATTGAAAGGGGCCTACGCTTATTTCGTTTGATACAATGCAGAGTCAATCTAGTGGGAAACACATATTTAGCCTACATAGAATAAGGAAATAAACTATTTAAAAAGATATATCGTGGCCTGTGTGTAAGTTTCATGGAATTAACTTGGGGGATGTCCTTCGACCTTATTTACTCTACGAGGGTCAGTTAAAACACAGCAAACCAGTTCTCACATTCTTTACACTTTCCAAATTCGTTACAATATGTTTGGGGTCTTTGGAGGCATAAAATAATATATCTTTGGGGTCCCTAGAGGGTTAAAATATTGTATGCTTGGGGTCCCTGGAGGGTTAAATTATTGTATGCTTGGGGTTCCTGTAGGGTTAAAATAATGTATTGTTGTGGTTTTGTGTTTTTACCAACAAAGGTTAATTTCCCCCTCATAGTTTAGTCGCACTACAACATGTAGCCTCGTGATAGTTCAGTCATTTCATAGTAAATGCAAGCATAGTCCTTTTCCTGTGTTAGTTTTGCGTTGAGTAGAATAATGAGAGTAAGGTTTCCCTCCAATGCTTTATGCCACCTCGATACTTTGGCTTTGGTGCGAAATGCCACGAGGCAGGCCTGGACACGTCGATCAAGGGCGAAGGAAGGCGGGGAAGGCGTGACGGTAAGCACGAGCCGCCAATCAGGGCTCGAAGGGAGTTGCTTACGACTGTGGCAAAGGCGTGGTTTGGAACATTCGATGCGATGGGGCGTGGCAATATAACCCTTTGCGAAAAGCCCCCACCTCAGTTCTGAGGAGAGGTGCGTTGAAACAAGTCAAGCAGTTTTGAGGGCAGAGGCGCTTGAACAAGTTGAATGCTCGGTTGAGCTTTAAGGCAAATCCCCTATTGAGTTACGCGAGTGAAAGCGCGCCAATGATTAATCGCGCTGTGAGAAACCGCCGAGCCGTGCGATAGACGCGCATATTCGCCTGCCTGCCTTTGTTCGAGATACGTGCCGCAAGGATCCCTCCCGCCTGCCTGCCTGCCTTCATCGAGGGACGTGCTGTGACTGGCAGAGGGGCACGCCGGGCGAGCTGTTCCTGAACAACGGAGCCTGCGCGTTCAGCGCATGAACATTTCCTTCTTTCATTCCCCCTGTGAGTGTGAATGGGCCCGTGTCTGGGTAATAAGCTAAGACTGTATAAGACTGCCCTGTGTCTCTGCTTTCTACCGAATCATTGTAAATAATAATGAAATCGTGTTATTCCTTTGATTCTACCGCTTTTGTGTTTTCCATCATTGACTTAGCGTGGTACGAATAATTATCGCCCTAATCGGGTTCCAATACAAGATAACTGCACGGACCACGTGGTACGTCATCCTTTCGGATGTACTCAAATTATGCGTGGATCGTGCGAGACTTGATCCCCGCCTCCACGGCGGCGTAGGTATTTAGGTACGTGCGAGAATTGTCCTGAAACCCTGTCCTGCGTCTGCCCAGGAGTGGCGACTCAAAGTCTCATGGTTGCGAAGACCCAAAAAGAACAAGGGGCTTAATCTCCCCTTGGTAAGGGCAGGAGGGTCGCGGCGAAAACCGTAACATTTGGTGTCCGGGAGTGGGATTGGACCTGGAGTGCGCTTCACGCACTCAAAATTACGAGCGGACGAAATTTAGTCTAAGAATCCAAATTATATTTGTACCATGGCTAGCCAAGGTGGTCAGATGCCGGTGGGGGTAGATGATAAGGAAGAGTTGATGACTCAGGACCAAGAGGGACAGTTGGTAGTGGAGGAAGCAGATGAGGGTGCGGTAGTTGGCGAAGGAAATGGCGGCACCTCGCACGTGGCGGTTAGGGCCGAGTCCGCAGCGCCAATGGATATGGCCCTTTTTATGGTACAACTCGGGGCGTATATGGGAGAAGAAATGGATAAAATGAGGGACGAAGCAAGGTGTAACAAGGGCGAATTGAAAGAAACGATGGACGCCCAAAGTGACAAATCCACCAAGGAAATGAAAGAAATGAAGAGCGAATTGAAAGAAATGGGGGACAAATCCAACCGGGAATTGGAAAAATGTAGGTTGGCGTCGAAGAAGGACATGAAAAAGGCAGGGGAGGACATTAGGTGCAGGTTGAGTGAGGAGGTCGCAATGGGGCACGACGAGGTGAAGCGATGTGAGGAACACGTGGGGAGCGAGTTTGGGCAGAGCACAGCCGGGTTGACCGGGGATAATGAAATCATGACACGAGGTGTAGAAGAGCCGACGGTCGCCGAATTGGAAAAATAAATTTCGGGGGCGCAGACGAAGGTCGAATTGGACAAAGAAATTTCATGCGTGCCTGCGGTCGTCGAGGAAAAAGAAACAATTGGGGGAGGAGAGATGGTAGAACCAGAAAACAAATCGCGGGAGGTAGAAATGGAATCCGCGCAAAGTTTGCATTTACACCGTGATGCCGGGCTTGCTAACTCAATGGAAAGTTTGCAGGTGCAGCCGGAGAAAGAGGTCCTTGAGGTGAGTGGAAAAAAAGGCGCGAATGTGTTTGGCGCGAACGGGTTTTTGGCGCGCTTGGGACAGAGACGAAACCCAGGCGGTCGCGGAAGGTCCATTGTGCAGTGCACGAGGGCGACTGGCACGAAGTATGAGAGAGTGTGCGCCGAGGTGTGAGAGAGAAAAGTGTGTGCCAGAGTGTGCAATGATTGAGTGTGCGAAGGAGGAGTGCACACCCGAGAGTGTGGAAAAGGTGTGCGGTGATGGAGAGCGTAACGGAAAAGTGTGCGCCGGAGTGTGCCGGAGAAGTGTGTTACGGAGTGTGTAATGGGAGAGTGTGTGCAGGAGTGCACACCAGAGTGTGTTACAGAGTGTGTGCAGGAGTGCACACCGGAGCATGTTGCAGAGTGTGTGCAGGAGTGCACACCCGGGGGTGTTACGGAGTGTGTAATGAAAAAGTGTGTGCCAGGGTGTGCGATGATTGGGTGTGTAACAGGAGAGTGCACACCCGTGGGTGTTACAGACTGTGTGTGGGAAGAATGTGTAACGGAGTTTGTGAAAGGTGTGAGTGCATCTAGGTGTGCAGGTGCGAGTACGGTGTGTGAGGGAGAATGCACACCAGAGAGTGTGGAAGGAGAGTGTGCATTAACGGAGTGTATGGGAGGTGCGGGGATGCCTGAGTGTGCGAGTGCGGAGTGGGTCGCGAGTAGTGAGGACGCGGCTCAAGCATCGACACCGACCGGGGTAGCGTTTAGCGGGACGGATAGCAGACGTGAGCCCCCGGTGAGTTGTGTGCAGCAGGGACCGGCGGGGAACGATGCCACGGCGGTTTCACAAGGACCGACGTGCACGATTCGTGCCGGCCCCCGCACTGTATGGTTGGTGCCGTGCCGTGGCGGCAAAAGCAATCGGCGAGGTTCAAGGGGAGGTAGGAGATTTTGGAGCCGCGCACCTTGGCGGGTGCGGTGCTCCGACCGTGGGCGGTTGGGTCATCGTGTGTGGGACCGCGAGGCCCCACGCAGGGATGGAGCCCTGCACCTTGGCCCATCAATAACTCCTCCCCTGGATCGAAAATGCCGGACGGACACCCCATACAGGAGACCAACCACCCGCACGGATCGCTCGGCCCTTCGACGTCGAGCCGTGACAAAGAACATCCACATGGAGAGGCTCAAGTGTAGCAGACGGATGAGAGTAGTGCACCCTACATGGAGGAATGGTAGTTTAACCATTCCTCACACGACAGGGCCCATGAGCATTAGTTTAGGGGGATGGCAGTGATAGGCACATGGAGGTGCTAGCAATGGTTACCTCCATGGGGCACCGAAGCTAGCCGAGGGAGGGCGAGGATAATTGTTAGGGATCTAGCAGACTTTAGGGACATGAGATTAAGTAAGTGACACTTGTACTGTAGTGTGGACGTAGACAGTTTAGGTGGTTGATAATGACGAAGGGAGTGCAAAGTGTAACGGGACGATGGGGAAGCACGAGTTTTATGGGAAAAACAGGTAGATAGATGATGTTGTGTGTGTGTGGAAATAAATGGAATTGTGTCGAGGTGTATGGAAAGTAGTAGTGTGAATTGACTTGCATGGTGTGCAAGACGAAAGGTGTGCGAGAAAAGTGGTGGGCGAAATAAATGGTGTGTGAGAAATTTGGTGTGAGAATGCTTGGTGTGGGAATAAAAGGTGTGGAATGCATGGTGCGAAGGAGTGAATGGCGGGAGGTGGAACCAATTCATGGATGCCCGGGGGGGGGGGGGGGTGGGTAGTGTAAAGCCAGGTAGAGGGCATAGGCAAAATTTGTATGGATATTGACACCTGTGGTGCAGGCAGTAGCAAGTAGTGCTTTGTTGGGTGCATGAGTATGTGGAATGGCTGGGCGTGTGGCGTAATTGGTGCGTGTGGTTTTTGTGGCACTCCACCACTGGTAGTTTGTCAGCCAGGTGAGGCCGCAGGTAGGCTCTGGGAGACAGTTAGGGTAGTTGTGAGTTGTTGAGTGGGGCCCGAGGATCCCAGCAGAGGACCCGGGTTGCCCAATGCCAAGATGGGCATCAGGGGGTAAAGTGCCAGGAGGGGCCTTCCCCAGTTTAGGTAGTCGCAGGAGCAGGTACGCTCAGGTGACGACTTCAGTGGCGGAGGTGTGCAGGTAGGTAGACCTACTAGTGGAGCCACACGACCTAGCCCCGAAATTGTGCAAGGGCACAGAGAGAAAATTTGTGGGAGTGAGACCCAAATTTCAAGGGCACCGCAGAGTGGACAATGGGAATTCGGGTTCTTAGAACCACATAGTTTAAAGAGGCCGATTGGCAGGGTACGACCTCGGGTAGTTTAAATGAGTTAATGTCAGTAGAGTAGTTAGGATGAGAGAAATCCCTTCGCACCATCCACAGCCAATCACCGAGGAGGACAAAACTTCACACCAGGGCTTGGTAAACTGTTTGAGTAGTGAGACGCATCACGATGTAGTGTGACATTGTGTTTTGCTCCATTCCTTCCTTCCTGGGAGGGATTGGGAGACGAATTTGGATTAGAGGGGGATATGGGAGACAAGACTTAGAGACGAATTGTAAATACAAGGAGGGCTAGGGTAGTGTAAGCCGACGGTGGGGGGTACGGACGGATCGTGACGAGCCTGCTGTGCTTGCTCTTCCGCGCCCTTCGCATTGCATTACCTTGTTTTTCTGTGTGCCGTTGTGCCCTTTCCTCTTTGCTGGTCGTGCTTTGTCTCTCCCCCCACCGCAGGACCACTTTGGAGGTGGAGCTGTGCATCACCATCGACCGGTGTCACATCCTTTCTGCACTTTGTTACATCTGTGCAGCCGAACTGTGCAGCACTTTGCTGCCATATGCTTTTGCCACAAACACACTTTGTTGCGCCTGTGCAGCACTTTACTGCCACAAACACTTTGCTGCACTTACACACTATGGACCACAAACTTTGTGGCCTTGCACCTCTGCTGTGCAGCACTTTGCTGCAAAATCACCTCGCATCTTCGGACCACTTGTTTCGAGTGTCATTAATGTCATGCAGTCGGACCACATGAGGTTGGCCCTGCCTGGCAAAGAAATGAAATATACGCATTTTTTGTGCATTTTTCTATTATGGTGTGCTCGGGATGAGAAGATTTGTAAGTTTAGTTAGCCCTGAAGATCAAAAATGGCCTGTATGCCGGTTCGAAGGCTAGCCGGTTTGATATATGCACACAGAAGATGCAAGAAGCAAGCAGCAAATGTCATGACTTTGAGTGTGTTGTGTTTTTGCTGTGCTTTCTTTCCCCTCCAATCTTCCCTTCCAAAAAGGGCAGGTCCTGGGTCATAGAATTGTAAATAAATTAAGTTTTCTGTGCTTGTAAATATAAAAATGCTGCCCACCGGCTATGTGTTTAGTTTGACAAATTTCAGAATTCGGTTAATTGTGGGCGTGAATCTGATAGGTAGCTACTCAACGCAATTGGGGGGGACATATTTAGTGTTTTAAAACTGTCGCATACACGGGTTAGAGTAAATGTTATGGGGAACCGCACCTATATGTCACATGTAAAAGTAAAGTTAATATTGCATGTCATTCTCCAACCGGTCGTTTCAGTTGTTGGGTTCGACTCGAGGACGAGTCTGACGAGGGAGAGGGGTAGTGTTGCGGTTTTGTGTTTTTACCACTAAAGGTTAATTTCCCCCTCATAGTTTAGTCACACTACAACACGTAGCCTCGCGATAGTTCAGTTATTTCATAGTAAATGTAAGCATAGTCCTTTTCCTGTGTTAGTTTTGCATTGAGTAGAATAATGAGAGTTAGGTTTCCCTCCAATGCTTTATGCCGCCTCGATACTTTGGCTTTGGTGCGAAATGCCACGAGGCAGGCCTGGACCCGTCGATCAAGGGCGAAGGAAGGCGGTAGGAGTGACGGTAAGCACGAGCCGCCAATCAGGGCTCTAAGGGAGTGGCTTACGACTGTGGCAAAGGCATGGTTTGGAACATTCGATGCGGGCTAAGGGCGTGGCAATATAACCCTTTGCGAAAAGCCCCCACCTCAGTTCTGAGGAGAGGTGCGTTGAAACAAGTCAAGCAGTTTTGAGGGGAGAGGCGATTGAACAAGTTGAACGCTCGGTTGAGCTTGAGGCAAATCCCCTATTGAGTTACGCGAGTGAAAGCGCGCTGTTGATTAATCGTGCTGTGAGAAACCGCCGAGCCGGGCGATAGACGCGCATATTCCCCCGCCTGCCTTTGTTCGAGATACATGCCGCAAGGATCCCTCCCGCCTGCCTGCCTGCCTTCATTGAGGGATGTGCTGTGACCGGCAGAGGGCCACACCGGGCGAGCTGTTCCTGAACAACGGAGCTGGCGCGTTCAGCGCATGAACATTTCCTTCTTTCATTCCCCATGTGAGTGTGAACGGGCCCATGTCTGGGGCATAAGCTAAGACTGTATAAGACTGCCCTGTGTCTCTGCTTTCTACCGAATCATTGTAAATAATAATTAAATCGTGTTATTCCTTTGATTCTATCACTTTTGTGTTTTCTATCATTGACTTAGCGTGGTACAAATAATTTTATTGCTCTAATCGGGGTCCAATACAAGATAACTGCACGGACCACGTGGTACGTCATCCGCTCGGACGTACTCAAATTACGCGTGGTTCGTGCGAGACTTGATCCCCGCTTCCACGGTGGGGTAGGTATTTAGGTACGTGCGAGAATCGTCCCGAAACCCTGTCCTGCGTCTGCCCGGGAGTAGCGACTCAAAGTCTCGCGGTTTCTACGACCCAAAAAGAACAAGGGGCTTAATCTCCCCTTGGTAAGGGCAGGAGGGTCGTGGCGAAAACCGTATCAGTATGTTTGGGGTTCTTGGAGGGTTAAATTATTGTATGTTTGGGGTCCCTGCAGGGTTAAATTATTGTATGTTTTGGGTCCCTGGAGGGTTAAATTATTCAATGGGTAAATCCTGCAGGATTAGCCCTAACGCTTCATCAGCCTGCGGCAATGACTCGACATACGCCCGAGGAAAAGGTTAAGTTCAGCAATGTTTGACCATAGCCCCCAGGGTGCAGCGATAACCTTCAGGAGTAGCTTGCTGCATTGTGTTAGGAAGGCTACTGTCCACGTAACATCATAAAAAGCAAAGTTTAAATATCATCTCATGGAGAATTAAAATAACAAATAATACTAATATTAGTGCGATGAATATCATACAAAATATAATGTGATACTAAACAAGAAATTAAAGGAGCTGCGCTCCAACGCGAGTCGAAAGAATTGACGCGACCAAAGACGGAATTAGTCCGAGTTGCTTTATTGAAACAAAACAGCTCAGGTATTCTCCCAAGCCCGTTTATCGGGCAGCAATATATATATACACATTTATGCCGGGGCGTTTGCCCGGGAAAACCGAGACCGGGCATGCCCGGGTGTCAAGGGCGAGTCCTGGAAAGGCGAGTCTGGACATGCCCGGGCGTCCTGGACGCGGCCTGGCAAGTCGAGGCTGGGCGTGCCCGAGCGCTCTGGGCGAGCCCTGGAAAGGCGAGAGCGGGCATGCCCGGGACAGACGAGACCGGGCGTGCCCGGGAGGTTCAGGCGTGCCCGGGAACAGTGAGTCCGGGCATGCCCAGGAGAGGTGCGTCTGGGCCCGTCCGGACGAGCCCGGCATGGCGATCGCGCCCTGGCCGCGTCCTGGCAGGTGCAAGGCGATTGTGTACATTCAGTGGGAACCGCTACACACGCCCCTCCAGAATCGACCTGCACCGGCAGGGTCAATTTAAGGGGGGTCCGGATGACCCGGCCGAAGCGACCCCTGGAGGGTCGGGGGGGGGGTGGGGGGGGGTCCGATCTGGTGGTGGGTGGTCGAGCGGGGGGAACTGTGGATGGGGGGCGGCCTCGCCGCGGAGGAAGGGCCAACCGTGGTGGTCGGTCGACGTCCACGTGCGCCGGTTTGAGGCGGTCCACAGAGATCCGGTCCGACCGGCCGCCGACGTCGACGACGAAGGACTTGTCGCCCCGTCGCAGGACCCGGAAGGGCCCGTCGTATGGCGGCCGGAGTGGCCCCTGGTGCACGTCATGACGCACAAAAACGTACTCCGCTGTGCGAAGCGCCGGGGGGACGTAGGACTGGGGGCCACCGTGGCGGGACGTTGGCATGGGGGCAAATCGTCGGGCGGCCTCCTGGAGGTCCGAGCGCTGGTGTGCGGCGGACCAGGGACTGGTAGCGTCGGGCACGAACTCGCCCGGGACGCGGAGCGGCTGGCCGTAGACGAGCTCGGCGGCGGACGCCCGGAGGTCCTCCTTGGGGGCCGTGCGGAGGCCCAAAAGGACCCACGGCAGCCGGTCGGTCCAACCGTCGTCCTGAAGGCCGGCCATGATTGCGGCCTTCATGGAGCGGTGAAACCGCTCGCACAACCCGTTGGCTTGGGGGTGGTAGGCCGTGGTGCAGTGCAGCGTGACCCCCAATGAGCGGGCGACCGCGCCCCAAAGTTCGGACGTGAACTGTGGGCCGCGGTCAGACGAGATGTCTGCCGGTGCGCCGAAGCGCGCGACTCAGGTGGCGATGAACGCCTGCTCCACGTCGGCGGTGGTGGTGGAGGTGAGGGGCATGGCCTCCTGCCACCTGGTGGTCCTGTCCACCATGGTGAGCAGGTGGGTGAACCCCCGCGAGGGGGGCAGGGGACCCACCAGGTCCACGTGGACGTGGTCGAAACGCCATTCAGGCACGGTGAAAGGGGCTAGCGGGGCCTGGGTGTGGTGGTGGACCTTGGCCCGCTGGCAGGCCGTGCAGGCGTTGGCCCAGTCGCGGACGTTCCGTCGAAGGCCGTGCCAGACGAAACGCGCCGACACCAGCTTCTGAGAAGCTTTCTGGCCCGGGTGAGAAAGGCCGTGGATGGAGGCGAAGATGCGGTGCTGCCAGGAAACGGGCACGATGGGGCGAGGCTGGCCCTGGGAGACGTCGCAGAGCAGGACGGTACCCGCGAAGGGGATGTCGGCCAGGCGGAGGCCCGTGTCTGCCGCCCGGAGGGCCTGCACCGAGGTGTCGGTGGTCTGGTCGGCCGCCATGAGCGCGAAGTCCACGCCGAGGTGGACCGCGTTCGCGCTGGCCTGAGAAAGACAGTCGGCCACGGCGTTGTCTTTGCCGGCGACGTGCCGGATGTCCGTGGTGAATTCCGACACGGCGGAGAGGTGGCGCTGCTGGCGGGCCGACCACGGCTCCGTGACTTTGGCCATTGCGTAGACCAACGGCTTGTGGTCGATGAAAGCCGTGAACGGGCGGCCCTCCAGGAGGTGTCGGAAATGGCGAACGGCCAGGAATAGACCGAGCAGCTCGCGGTCGAACGTGCTGTATTTTAACTCGTTCGGCCGGAGTTGCCGGCTGAAAAAAGCGAGTGGCTGCCAAACCCCGTCCACCCATTGTTCATGGACGGCGCCCACCGCGTAGTTGGAGGCGTCCGTAGTGAGGGCGATGGGCGCGTTGAGCACCGGGTGAGCCAGCAGCGTTGAGTCGGCGAGGGCCCGTTTTGCGCTCGCGAAGGCCGCGTCCATGGCCGCGGACCAAACGATGTCATGCTTGGCCGGCTTGCTCCGGAGGGCCTCGTAAAGGGGCCGCATGAGCTGAGCAGCGCGGGGCACGAATCGGTGATAAAAATTCACCATGCCGAGGAACTCTTGTAGGGCCTTGATGGAACGGGGACGCGGGAACGTGGTGATGGCCTCGACCTTGGTCGGCAGCGGCACGGCCCCGGTCTTGGTGATGCGGTGGCCCAAAAGGTCTACGGTCGTCGTGCCGAAGTGGCATTTGGCCGGGTTGACAATTAAGCCGTGCTCGCTGAGGCGACCGAACAGTGTTCGGAGGTGGAGGAGGTGCTCGGCGCGGGACGTGCTGGCGACGAGGATGTCGTCCAGATAGACGAAAAGAAATGGCAGGTCGCGCAGCACGCCGTCCATTAAGCGCTGGAACGCCTGGGCCGCGTTCTTGAGGCCAAACGGCATCCTCAAAAATTCGAACAGGCTGAACGGCGTGATGACGGCTGTCTTCGGGATGTCGGCCGCCCGGACAGGTACCTGGTGGTATCCCCGTATCAGGTCAATTTTGGAAAATATGACCCGTCCCGCCAAACGGGCGGAAAAGTCCTGGATGTGCGGGATCGGGTACCTGTCGGGGGTGGTCGCGTCGTTGAGGCGGCGGTAGTCGCCACACGGGCGCCATCCGCCCCCCGGCTTTGGCACGATGTGCAGTGGTGAGGCCCACGCGCTATTGGAGCGCCGCACAATGCCGAGGTGCTCCAACGCGTCGAACTCGGCCTTTGCCACGGCGAGCTTGGCCGGGTCGAGGCGGCGGGCCGTGGCATAGACCGGCGGGCCCGTAGTGGGTTGTGGTGCTCGATCCCATGCCGCACTGCGACGGCCGAAAACGTCGGCCGTGTGAGGGCCGGGAATTCCGCGAGCAGGCGAGCGAACTCCTTCGCCGTCGGGAGGGCGCACGCCAGTTTGGTCGGCGCGGAGCTGCTCATCATGCACACCAGGGAGCTGAAGGTCTCGGCGTTGACAAGGCGACGTCGTTTGACGTCGACCAGCAGCCCGTGCGCGCAGAGGAAGTCGGCGCCCAGCAAAGCCATGGGGACGCAGGCGGTCACAAAGGTCCACTGAAAGCGCTGGCTGCCGAAGCAGAGGGTGACGTCGCGCGGGCCGAAAGTGCGTATGGCCGAGCCATTAGCAGCGACCAAAGAGGGGCCGCAAACGGCGTCCCGCCTGTCCTGCTCGGAGGCGGGTATGACGCTCAGTTGGGCGCCGGTGTCACAAAGGAAACGCCGCCCGGACGCTTTGTCCCGAATAAAAAGCAAGTTGCCCGAGTGGCCGGCGCTCATGGCTGGGAATGAACGCCGGCCCGGCCGTTTCCTGACTTGCCGAAAGTGCACGGGGGTCGGCACGTCCGAGCCTTGTGTCCGAACCTGGCGTGGTAATAACACCACGCCTGGTCAGGTGGAGGCCCCGGCCGTCGTGTCGGAAGCGGTCGGCGCGGCGTGGCGGCCGCCAGTTGCACCGGCAGTTCGGCCTCCAAACGCGCAGGGCGCTCGGGCATCGTGGGCGTCACCTCGGACGGCGGCAGGCTCCAGGTAGCCGCACCGATGTGTTGGCCCGCCGAGGAGATCTTATCGGCTTCCCTGGCGAGGGCGCGGGGATCGGTGATCGACGTGCCAGCCAGGGCGAGGCGTACCAGGTGAGGCAGCTGGCGAAGGAACAGCTCGCGGAACAGAAAATCCGGAGAGTGCTCACCGAGCAACGAGAGCATATAGTCCATGCGCTCGGACGGGCGTGTGTCGCCGAGCTCGGGCAGGTCGAGCAGGCGCCGTGCGCGTGCCGCCGGTGAGAGGGCGAAAGCGTCGAGGAGGAGCGTCTTCAGCGCGTCATATTTGTCAGCAGCCGGCGGGTGCTCGAGGAGGCTCAGGGTGCGGGCCGCGGTGGCGGAACCGAGCGCTGCCACGACGTGGTGGAAGCGGGTGTCGTCCGCGGTGATGCCTCGCAGGGCGAACTGGGAGTCTGCCTGGGCGATCCAAACAGCCGCGTGAGCCTCCCAGAAGGTAGGCAGTTTAAGAGTCACTGCCGTGTCCATGTCGGTAGGTCACCAGTGAAGGAGCTGCGCTCCAACGCGAGTCGAAAGAATTGACGCGACCAAAGACGGAATTCGTCCGAGTTGCTTTATTGAAACAAAACAGCTCAGGTATTCTCCCATGCCCGTTTATCGGGCAGCAATATATATACACATTTATGCCGGGGCGTTTGCCCGGGAAAACCGAGACCGGGCATGCCCGGGTGTCAAGGGCGAGTCCTGGAAAGGCGAGTCTGGACATGCCCGGGCGTCCTGGACACAGCCTGGCAAGTCGAGGCTGGGCGTGCCGGAGCGCTCTGGGCGAGCCCTGGAATGGCGAGAGCGGGCATGCCCGGACGCTCTGGGCGAGCCCTGGAAAGGCGAGTCTGGACATGCCCGGGCGTCCTGGATGCGGCCTGGCAAGTCGAGGTTGGGCGTGCCCGGGCGCTCTGGGCGAGCCCTGGAAAGGCGAGAGCGGGCATGCCCGGGAAAGACGAGACCGGGCGTGCCCGGGAGGTTCGGGCGTGCCCGGGAACAGCGAGTCCGGGCATGCCCAGGAGAGGTGCGTCTGGGCCCGTCCGGACGAGCCCGGCATGGCGATCGCGCCCTGGCCGCGTCCTGGCAGGTGCAAGGCGATTGTGTACATTCAGCGGGAACCGCTACAAAATAGCATAATCAACATCACCACATAAGTTAATCTGAATAAAATCACATCACAAACAGACAGGTTGACAGGATGGCCTAGAAGTAGGCACACTTTCCTCTGGGCTGTCTAGCCTGGGTTCGAATCCCGACCCAGCTATAAACTACCACTCTGGTGTTGTGCAGGCAGGATGAGGCATCAATCTGTGAACATTAAACGTCATGTTTACGAAGACATTAAAGATCTCCTGGTGTGTCTCGAAGGGGAGACGAGTTATCACCGGCCCACCTAGCAATTTAAAAATTCCTGCCCGAGTGGATAGGGGCACTGCATCAGCGGCACCGCCCTCGCATCGGTAAATGATGCAATCACCAGGATGAATTCGCAATTGAATGTCAGTGCAATTTGCATTCGCCAGTAACATTACAAATCGGTATTAATTGAGAGTCTTATGAAAATTTAAATGCACATGTGTACAATATACGTATATTGTTATGAATTTGGTAGAGCAATATGTAGAGCAGAGTAGATCTGAGTAGGTAAAATGCTCCGGGATGTCGCGATAGCTAGAACCCACTATGTACCTTTAAGTTAGTATGTGTAGGCGTATGCCGGGATAATTGCGTATATATTTCCTGTACGGGGACAGGAAGTGCTAAGTAGTTAGGGCGATAAGGGTAACTTTGATTGTTTTCCCACCCCTGTGGTCAATCCAATGTCCCTTTTGGCATCGCACCTAGACAGTAGGAATTCATGCCCCTAGCGCACCTACATTAATTAATTCCCTTCCCTTTCACATCAATGGAACAACACCGACCGAAACGCACCCTGCTGAGACACGATGAGAAGGAGGTGGATCTTTTGACGTCACGGGGAAGGGCGGATGAATGGACGTCACGAGAGGGCGTGACAGTGCGTGAGGGAAGTGACGACACGAAGGAGAAGGAGAAGCAGAGGAGTTCGGAGTTGGACACGAGACAGAGCACTGAGAGCAGACGCCATTTGGGGGAGCTGAGAGGATTCAGTCGTGATAGATATAGAGTGCACTGGACATTTTTCCCCTCTAGTTTTTTCCTGCCTTCGTTCCCTCCATCTTCCCTGCGATTGGATCGCGTGCTTGCATGGGCGGCTGTCGTGCCGAGGTTCGCCCCGTTGGTGGCTGTATTCCATTCGTGGCCTCTTGCGTACCATCGCCAACCATTCACGATCTCCAAGGCGCCGGGCAGAGACGACAGCCCCAGAAACCGTGGTCCTTCGGACGGGGCGAGCGTTTGAGAGTTGCGGGGCGAGAGGACTGGGGTCGGCGAGCGAGTCGCGTCGGGGAGACCCTTCCCGCCCACGTGTCAGGGCCTAGCCATCCGAGGCCTGCACGATCTCCACGCCACGCTCCCGAGCGAGCAGAGCTAAGAACGCACCACACACACACACACCCTCTTTGTTCATTTCACTTCGTCGTCTGCCCTGTGGTTTGTTTAATAACTCTGTTGAGCGGGAGTACTCCATATAGGGGGTTTAGAGCATCATATTTCTTTGTTCTCGGAACCGTTAATAAATCCTTATATTATTTTCTGAATATATCTGAACGCAGTTTCCTGTTGGATTTTAATAGATAAGGCTGCGGAGCTTTGCTGTGTCCCGTCCCGCCATTCCGCGCGTTTAACTTTAGTTTAAGTGTTTGATTTGGAATCCGCTATTGAGTTCTCACCTTGGGAGTTAAAGCCTCGCAATTGGCCATCCGCAACTGTGGTGTTAATCGCGGTTGCGTGACAAGTGGTGTCAGGAGTGTCGGATTCGAACCCGTCGGACAACTTTTTTGTCCGCGGCGAGACATCGACACGGTCGGGCGTACATTGCGCCCGACGTTCGAACGCAAAATTTTTATAGGCGAGGCGGAGAAATTTGTATAGTCAATTGGACATACGGAGCGCGATATCGCGTCTTCGTCAAATTTAAATTGTGTTACTGGAATTATTAAAACTAGGGCATGCCCGTACTATATATAAGCTAGGACGTGCCCGTACGTGGGTGCCCGTTCCTTGCCAAAAAAAAAAAAAAAAATTTGTGTAGGGGTGTGTGTGTGTAAACATCCTAGGGCGTGCCCGTACGTGGGTGCAAAAAAACATGCGTGCAAACAACAACAACAAAAAAAAAACTTTGAAACCACGTGGCAGTAACGCCCACAGAACCCCCCCCCCCTCTATTTACATGAATGGTTTGGTCCATTCGCAACGACCACAGAACCCCCCCCTCTATTTACATGCAATGGTTTGGTCCAAAGCGAACGGCTTGCAGTGTTTGGTAAAGAAATCGCCGTAGCTCGGTAACTACTTCTCCGATTAATATGAAACCTTGAAAAGGCACATCCTCGGGTCCCCAGCAATATACCTGGCAAGTTTAAAGTATATCGGACCGGTAGTTGTCGAGAAACAGCGGTCACAGACAAACATACACACATACACACATACACACATACAAACACACATACACACATACACACAGAGATTAATGGAATTATAGATAGATAAATACGCGCGCGGGAAACAATCTTCCGGAAGGCGGATGTCGGAGATTGACGAGATGGAGGTACGCAGCGAGGCCTCCGTCAGCGTCGGGAGTGAGCCGGAAATAGGGGAATTTGATGCAGAGGTGAGCCTTGGAACCACCCTCGTCCCGAGCACCAACTTATGCCCCTCCCCTACCGGGGAGTCGGGAACAAGTGGGACGGCCCCTAGAGACGACCAGGCTTTAATGAAATTTTTTAAGGAATTAATGGATGCTCAGAGTGAGCGAGCCAGTCGGGAATTGAATGACAAAATTGAAGGGATGGAAAAGAACAGTGAGCGAAACCTTGCAGAAATTCGGGGAATAAATGATAAAATTGATGGGCTGGAAAATAAAATGAGTAAGGAGATGGGAGAAATGAAAAACAAAATGGATTCCCAGGGGAATGAATGGAGGGAAGGACTGAAGGATACGACATGAGTGACCAAATTAATGGATTAAAAGGGGAAATGGCAATTGTGGCAAGTGTACAGGGGAGCGGGGAATGTCCACAGTTGGATGGGGAACGTGTACAGGTAGATGGGGAATGCCTGCAGGTAAACGTGGAGTGTCCACAGGTGAGCGGAGAATGCCCACAGGTGAATGGGGAAGGAAATTTGGAATGTGAGAGTTGTAATGGGGAATGTTTCCCACATTCTGGCCTGGTTGTTTATCGGGACCGTGTGGATGTCACAACACCCCAACCGGGGGATGAATTTGGAATTGTGCAGCACCAGGGCAGTGGTGCGGAGTAAGAGGGGGTAGAGTTTTTGGGGGTCCGTGCAATGGAGCCGGACCGAGTATTTATTGGGGATATTGATCAAAGCCTGGCGGGGCCAGGAATGATTTGTGGAAATGATGAGGATGATTTGATCCAGCGGCTGGAGACCTGTGACAGTCCCTTGGAGGTAGAGCTTGTTCAGGCCCAAAGGAGCCTGGGTGATGAGGTGAGTTGGTCCGAGGAGGTGGTTGGAATGACCGAGGGGACGCTCACCGTTCATTGCTATTTGGAAACAGAGGCTCCAAAATTGGACAACCAGTTGGGGGAGTGTGTTGGCTCCGGGCTGGATTTGGATCTTGGAGGATCGGGAGATAGAGCTTCTGGAGATTTGGTCCCTGTAGGGAATTTGGATCAACTGCAGGGAGGGGCAGAACAACCGGGGGTAGAGGTTGTTCCCTGCAGCTGCGGTTTGGCAGTGGGAATGAAAATTTGTAAAAGAAAATTTAAAATAAAATTACAATGGGAAATTGATTTGGAGCAGCCATGGTGGAGATTGGTCCCCGGGCTGCGGGATTTGGACATGGAGAGGTCATGGGTGATGGCCTCGGGCAAAAGTTGCCCCTTTCAAAATTTGGGTATGCCAGCCAGCTGGGGGGCTGTGATGGCGAGATTTGGACGTGGGGTCCAGCCTTGGGTGTCGAGGTACGACCTGGGTCCCACGGGGGGTCTGGCGGAGTGTGGCGTCCCTTGTCCGTCGGGGCGCCGTCCGAGCCGGTGGCTCGGCCCGGCAGGGTCACCAGACCCTGGTGGGGGTTAAGACCTCCAGGGGGGTCCGAGGTGGTTTCTCAAGCCTGGGATGGCAAATATTGAGGACCACTAGGGGGAGGTGTTGTGGGTCGCGCTTTGGTGGTGGCACTGCGGACGGCCAACTTGGGACTGATGTGGTGACCACCCGGGCATGCGGCCTGGCACCCTCCTCCAGAGACTCTGGGACAACCAGCATGTGGTGACCTGGCATGGTGGTTGGTCTATGGACGCGGGTCAAACCGAATGGACATTGGACAGGGATGGAGATAGCCTGCCAGACAACCATTGGGGCATCTGTGGAACGTGATGGTGTGAGTGACCTTCCACAGATGCTCCGTTATGATTTATGGACTCTCGGGTTGGGAAGAGAGCCATGGGGTTGATGAATGGGGAGATGTGTAACGAGCCGAGCATATGGGCCATGCTCGGCTGGCATGTGTATGGCAAAGCATCTTTCTTTGGTGCCATTAGTGAAATGTGAAAAATGTTTGGCATGGGTAATCTGTGGGTTAGATGGAAATTTAAGGGTGGATTTTGAAATGTCATGGTGGACACTGTACAGTGACGCCATTATTGATCCAGGTGTGTAGACCAAAGTGTTGGAGGCTGTGATAAAATTAATAGGGTAGCAAGACACGGCTTTCAACTGGTTGTGGGGGCAACTGTGCTGATATTTGGGACGCGGGATCATGGGGATGCAGTTGTGTGGTCTTTGGGTCAACGTGGTGCTGTGCGTGTGCGTGTCCGAGGTGTGTGGACCATGTCTTCTGGGTGGGTCTCCTGGTGGAGCATGGCTGTTGACTGGACCTTGGTGTGGTCAAGTGTGGGTGAGCACTGGGGGGGGGGGGGGGTGGGGGGAGGGCTGCAGTTCTGCAGTCGGACTGGGGGATGATGGGGAGGTGCAGGGGACGTGGCTGTAGGGATGCCACGCACTGCGACCGTGCCCCCCAGGGCCGAGGTTGTGTGTGCGGTAGTGTGTGTTGTGGCAGCAAGTGCTCACCACATTGGCCAGCTGGGGCTGATGCAGCTGTGTTCCTCACAGGGGGGCCGAAGGATGGATGGTGGGTCGCGCCCTTATGGACACTCATGGGCCATGTTGGCGTTTTGACTGCTCACCTTGTCCCGGTGACCCTTGCACGGTAGAGGTGCAGAGCTGTCGTGGCCACAGGTAGTTGTGTAGCGATGATCACCGTTGGATGCGGATCCACATACCTGCCAGTGTAGTGGGGACAAAAGAGAAATTTGGAAGTATTTGGTAGGCCCAATGTGAAATTTTGGGAATTGTATGGGTGGATTGCACTTTGGACCTGACCAACCTCTAACTACCTGCACTTGAGGTGAGTGTTTTGAGGAGTGCTGTCTCAGGCTTCAGGACTTGCTTTGGAAATTGGGGACATGTAATTTGAAGTTGGGAGGCGGGTGAGAGTGATGACATGGCCGGTGAGGGGATGGAATGGGAGCCACACAGTGTCTTGTGGGTGGCGTATGTTTTTGTGTTGTGGTTATGTGTTTTGATGTGGTCGTGAGAGTGGAACCTGGAGAGAGTGATGATTATTGGAGATAATGAGGGGTGATAATTGTGCTTTTGGAAATGTGCTTTTGGAAATGTGTGATGGTTTAAATGTGAACTGGGGGGATTTCACATGTAGCAGGCCATGGCAAGCCTTGTAACACCTTTTACACCATCTATGGAATTGTACTGAATTGTGCTGAGTTGTGTGGAGAATTGAATGGCAGCGGGGGAGGAAGTGTGTTTTGGGGTCTTGTGGGTGGGGAAGGTGTGTGTGTCCGCAGGTACAGAGCAAGCTCTGAGGAGCGATGCCTGAGGGCCCCCCTCTGCGGCAATTACCCCTGGCAGCCGGTGGTAACTGGAAATTGGAGCTCGTCGGTGGAGGGTCTGGTTGGGCGCCGCGGGTTGAGGAAGTCCCCCGGTGACCCGTGTTGCTGCGCAGAAGCAGGAGGCAAAGGAGCCTGGGGTGTGTGGAGACACTCACCGGCGAGGTAACGGCGGAAAGGGGCTGTTGGGCTGTCACGGGGCCAAGAGGTAAAGTGGGTGGGGGGGCAATGAACTTGTAAGTCGGTTGACTTGTTTTTGGTATTGCGGGCACCACAGCCTGATGCGCCCCCACCATCTTTTTGTGCGGTACCTCCCCGCTGCCTAGTTTAGGAATGCACACACGCACGCGAATGACATCAATGCCATGGTCCTGCAGGGGGGTGTATTGAAATAAGTGCTTTGTTGACTTTTGAAATGCCTTGATGATTTGGAATGAGGATGAGTGGTTAAGGGGTCTGTGTTGCATGAATGTGGGCGAAATCCACTGAGCCATGTCACTCACCTGCAACATCTGGACAGGGCCCGTGGAAATTTAGGGGGTGCATTGGGATGGCCCCACAGGTAAGGTTGTCTTGTGGCATCCACCGGGGGACGTGGTCTGTAGACCGGGGTATGTACAAAGGTTAGAGTTTTGAGTTTTTGGAAAGATGGTTAAGTTTTGTGGTTAAGTTAGTGTTGCGTGTTGTTTGTTTCCTCCCTCCACAGGAACAATGAAGAAAATGTACATACTTGCATGATGGTTAAGGGGTTTAGCATGTTAAGGAAGTGTAGGTAGGTAGTCCGACTCACTTCCCACAGCCTTTCCTGATTTATTTCATAGGTTAATTAAGTGTGTGACAGTAAGTGTTAAGGCTGGAATGGTAACGCCTGCGGTGAACCTTGCAGGAGCTACGGTTCCGGGGGGGGGGGGGGGGGGGGCTGTGTTATGAATTTGGTAGAGCAATATGTAGAGCAGAGTAGATCTGAGTAGGTAAAATGCTCCGGGATGTCGCGATAGCTAGAACCCACTATGTACCTTTAAGTTAGTATGTGTAGGCGTATGCCGGGATAATTGCGTATATATTTCCTGTACGGGGACAGGAAGTGCTAAGTAGTTAGGGCGATAAGGGTAACTTTGATTGTTTTCCCACCCCTGTGGTCAATCCAATGTCCCTTTTGGCACCGCACCTAGACAGTAGGAATTCATGCCCCTAGCGCACCTACATTAATTCATTCCCTTCCCTTTCACATCAATGGAACAATATCGACCGAAACGCACCCTGCTGAGACACGATGAGAAGGGGGTGGATCTTTTGACGTCACGGGGAAGGGCGGATGAATGGACGTCACGAGAGGGCATGACAGTGCGTGAGGGAAGTGACGACACGAAGGAGAAGGAGAAGCAGAGGAGTTCGGAGTTGGACACGAGGCAGAGCAGACGCCATTTGGGGGAGCTGAGAGGATTCAGTCGTGATAGAGTGCACTGGACATTTTTCCCCTCTAGTTCTTTCCTGCCTTCGTTCCCTCCATCTTCCCTGCGATTGGATCGCGTGCTTGCGTGGGCGGCTGTCGTGCCGAGGTTCGCCCTGTTGGTGGCCGTATTCCATTCGTGGCCTCTTGCGTACCATCGCTAACCATTCACGATCTCCAAGGCGCCGGGCAGAGACGACAGCCCCAGAAACCGTGGTCCTTCGGACGGGGCGAGCGTTTGAGAGTTGCGGGGCGAGAGGACTGGGGTCGGCGAGTGAGTCGCGTCGGGGAGACCCTTCCCGCCCACGTGTCAGGGCCTAGCCATCCGAGGCCTACACGATCTCCATGCCACGCTCTCGAGCGAGCAAAGCTAAGAGCGCACCACACACACACACCCTCTTTGTTCATTTCGTCGTCTGCCCTGTGGTTTGTTTAATAACTCTGTTGAGTGGGAGTACTCCATATAGGGGGTTTAGAGCATCATATTTCTTTGTTCTCGGAACCGTTAATAAATCCTTATATTATTTTCTGAATATATCTGAACGCAGTTTCCTGTTGGATTTTAATAGATAAGGCTGCGGAGCTTTGCTGTGTCCCGTCCCGCCATTCCGCGCGTTTAACTTTAGTTTAAGTGTTTGATTTGGAATCCGCTATTGAGGTCTCGCCTCGGGAGTTAAAGCCTCGCAATTGGCCATCCGCAACTGTGGTGTTAATCGCGGTTGCGTGACAATATTGTAAATTAATCAATTATAACAAAACCAACTCATCCACCAAGTTTAGTCACAATTTGCCCACAACGTTGTGAAATATCATGCTCGAAATCGTCTTTCTGCTTCCCCTGATGACGTCACCAGGTACGTTGTGTTTTCGGGTTATCATTATCCTCGAACAGGAGAATTCGGACATTATGTTTCATTATGTTTCGGGTTAGTCATCCTTGCATCCGTGATAGGCTCTTCATTACCTCGATAACTTAAGAACGGGCTGAAGGGATCGAAGTCAAACTTGGTACAAGTACCTAAGATGATGTAAAGATTAACTGATTAGATTACAGGTGGTCAAAGGTCAAAGGTCACGTAAGGCTAAAAATTTGTTACCGCAATAATTATTGTGAACCAGAGATGGGATTTTGCCCAAACTTGCTATAAATATATAATATAATGCAAAGATGAACTGATTAGATTTTCACATGAATAGGTCAAAGGTCAGAAGGTCACGCCAGGTAAAGGTGTTATCGAGGTTCGGATTTGAACGAAACTAAGTAGAGGTACCATGGTACATACACATAGATTACATATTGAAGTCAAATGGTCTTGAGGTTTTAGATTCGAGTTAGAGTAAGCAAAGACTTAATGTGGGCTGAGGCATATTGATCGACATCAAATTATGTCCAATTTGTCCTATGTCTCAATGGTGAAGGATCACTTGGAAAATTCTAGTATCCGGATCCACATCTTCACCAAAATCGAATCAATAAATTCTTCCTTGTCACACACCCAACCTGTCCACCAGGTTTCGTTCAAATCCGTCCACAACTTTTTGAGATATCGTGCTCACAGCCAAACAGGTATGAATACTGTTGGGATATGGGATTTGCATCCATCCATATCCGCTTGTAAATATTCCCCTATTTCCTCAATACTTCCCAACTATCCCCAATCCCCCATTCCCTAGTCCCATTTTCTGTAAACAACACTCTGTAGACCCGATCTCCCCCTATTTCCCCCATTAAATGTCGTGCCCAGGTTCACCACATCTCATGTAAGACAACTATAGGACATCTTGCTAGTTATTCTTAGTCTATGTCAGTTAAGGACTCGTTTCCATTAATTCTGACCCTTCGTTGCACCAGAATGTGATTGTATGGCACCGTTAGGAAGTTTAGGACCTCCCAATACCTCCCCGCAGCTCTTCCTCACAGTTCAACAGCAACAACAACAACAACAACAACAACAACGAGCGAAGGGAGTGCGCGTCCTCACTCCGGCTTGGTTGGTAGGGGTGATGGGAGGGCACCAGGCCTTCCCAACGAGCCGCCATCGAACATGTGCTCGACGGGGTTACCAAACAGGGGCTCCCTGTCAGCTCCTCGTCAAGGGCGGAGCCCGGTAACCCCCGCACCCAATGGAAGCGGCGGACCGGCCCCAGTGGGGCGGAGCCAACCAGCCGAGGGCGTGTCACTCCCCGCTGAGCATGCGCAGGGAGAGGGAGGTGACGTCAGATGCGCGCTGAGCTTGGAGAAAGAAAGACGTCCCCTCGGAGCGCTGTGAGGCCTCCCCGCATCTTCTGGACCGTGCTTTATCCTGTCCCCAAGCCAAGGTGCACCTTGTGCTATCGACCTACCTGTCCCTTCCTGCCATCAATCCCTGTGTAAGTCTGCCTTGTTCCGTTTGTCTGTGGTCTGTCTGGGATAAGATAAGACGGTAATTAAGTGCCCATCTCTTCTGTGTCTTTACCTCACTGCCTTGTAATATACCCCTTTTCTCCACCACTGTAATTATACCCTCCTCTGGAGGTCTTGAGAACTGTACCCCTTGCGTCGTTTCCTCTTTCCCAGTCGTCGTGTCCTTTCTACCATTGATTTGGCATAGCGCGATTTGGCCAACGTCTGGGTGAATCGGGTGAGTTGGGGAAGAATCGGGGAAACTGTTAGGTCGCGGCAATACCACCGCTCGGTAAATAATATCTTTAACCGCGTCCGTAACAATACTTAATTACTCCCGCTAGGGAGTAATGCGTGTGTGTGTGTGTGTGTGTGTGTGTGTGTGTGTGTGTGTGTGTGTGTGTGTGTGTGTGTGTGTGTGTGTGTGTGTGTGTGTGTGTGTGTGTGTGTGTGTGTGTGTGTGTGTGTGTGTGTGTGTGTGTGTGTGTGTGTGTGTGTGTGTGTGTGTGTGTGTGTGTGTGTGTGTGTGTGTGTGTGTGTGTGTTTGTGAACAGGATATCTGGAAAAGTTCTGAACGGATTTGGATGAAAGTTGGTGGGATGATTGCCCTTGGGATAAGGAAGAATTGATTCGTTTTTGGTGAAGCTCAGGATATTATTCCAGATCCAGGAATTTTTTTGGGAAAAATTTTCGTGAAAGATTTTTTTCTGTTTTACTGCATTAAAGCTTTTATTCATATTCTTAAATGATGTTTTTCTCCTCTAATTCCGAGATATATCAAAATAAATTATCTGACAGTTAGGGCTTACTTTCTTTTTCATTTATTGTTTTGGGGAGAGGGGATGTTAAACAAAACGTATTATTCCAACTAAACCCACGGCGGGAGTATGCGCTCTACTGAGTGGCGTTATAGTTTGATTATGTATTATGTGAAGTTTTTTTAAAGCTATGGTAAAGCTATTGATAACAATTCCTTTCATGAATCCTAATACATGGCAGTAAGTGAAGTCTTGCAGCAATCAGTTTCTCTCTTGAGAATGGAAGACATTAAAAAGTTGTCTCAGTGCTGTTTGCCATAAACCATTGACAATCCGTGTAATCCCCACACACTGTGCTTTTGGGTGGTGGTCCATTGTGGTTCAAAAAACCAGCTTGATCCCATGTTATTGAGCACGTTTGTTGTGGATGCTTTTACAGTAAAGTGCCCGGAACAATCATGGGCAGCGGAGCTTTATCTCTGTGCTGTTTTCCATTATTAGACTCTGGCTGGCAGACATATTCAGGCACGCAGACAAGCAAAGCATAGTTCCTGAGTATGGGGTTGCTGGAGACACATTGGTGAGTAGTTTACCGGTATTTGGCTCTTTATCTGTTTTCTTGCACGGATGTCTTTCTACTCCTCTCTTGCTAGTTTCTTCCGAAATTAGTTTAATGTTTTTGGTGTTGTTTTTGAATAAGGGAGAAACGTTTACCCGAGAGAGACTTTATTTTAAAAATGATCCCTTTGAAAGGAAAGGTGTGTACAGCAAAGGCCAGTACCTTTTCCTAATTCCTACTGGATGCTTTTGTGCAATATTGTTGTAATTTCACATTTGTGTAAACTCAGGAACGAGTCTTAAAATTTTGTGATATGATGTTGAAAGTTTCGGCACCAACATTTTAAAAAATATTCATAAACGATGGATTATTGGAGATATTTCCATATTCTTGCCTGTTATTCTCCCCCCTCTGGGCTGGTGCTCCTGCCTCACACCTAGCTCGGCTTCACGCTGTTGAAACCAATGCTTTCAGAATCATTGGAATCTCCTGCGATGAAGTTAACTCCGAGGGCCTTTCACTCACTCACCGCAGGCAGGTTGGTGGTCTTTCTGTCTTCTACCGACTCCTCTCCGGCCTTGCTCCCCCAGCTCTCTCTGTGCTCTGTCTCCCCAATATTCCTTCAGGTCGCACAAGATCGACCTGCAACCCTCTTATGGTGAAACTGCCAAAATCTTGGCTCTCTGCTCACCTTCACTCTTTCATTCCCCTTTTCTCCCGCCTCTGGAACAAACTCCCCCACTCCCTTCAATCCCACTCCTCCCTCCAGGTCTTTAAAAGAGCTGTTCACCCACCATCATCTCTTATCTTCCCCCATCCAAAACCTTGATCTTTTCTACCCCTGCTAATTCACCCCAGATACCTTTTTTTTTGAAATTCCAACTTCTTTCCTGGAAGTCCTTGCAGTGTCCATGTGTTCTATACCTCTCCCACCTCCCCCCAAGCCCTCCCCCTCCAACATTTCTCCCGATGTCCCTGCTCTCAAATGTTGTGTTTGTGTCCTTCCATCTCTCTCCCCATCTTGTCTACCGCTCCCCTTATTTTTTGTGTTTTATGTATCGGTTTGACTTTTTGTGTGATAAATGTTAGCTTTTTCACGAGCCTCGATCTTGTATACAAAAAAATTGGGGTCTAATGGGGTTTACCGGGGATCAAAGTGGATCCAGTTTGACCCCCCCCCACCCCCCACCCAAAAAAACAAACAAACAAAAAACTCTGGATTGACAGGATAGATTAGACATATGTGCACTTTCCTTTGAGCTGTCTAGGCTGGGTTCGAATCTCGACCCAGCCATAAACAGCCACCCTGATCTTTATCTGTGCACTATCTGTCGGCTGGGCATTGAGCAGGGTGTCGTGTCTGCTAGCATTGGTTGATGGACCTTAAACATCCCACATCCTCATTAATCCTTCTCTTTGGTTATGAAGGGATATATCTATACATCTTCTTCTTCTTCTTCTCTATTTTTTATATTATAATATTTATTATTTATCTTTTATCTGCTTCTATATCTATTTTATTATTATACATATAAAAGAAAGTTTTTGTTTGTTTGTTTGTCTGCACGAGCTAATCTCCTGAACGGTGAAAGATAGGACGAAACCTCTAAAACAAAAAATGTCGGGACGGGCCCCGGGAAGGTTATAGGCGGGGTGGCGAGGCCGGTCGAGGCTGCCTCGGCCGGGCTGGGCCCGTAAAAGCTGAGCTGAATTATAGAAGTAAATATTTTATGGCAGCGAGTAAAAGCTGAATTATAGTAGTAAATTCATTCAAAAAGAATGCGGGCAATGCCACGTGCATTCGGCTAGTCTAAATATACAGTCACGCGAAAAAGTAAGTGCACCCCATGTAAAGTTTTGACCTTTTCAACATATTTCAACATACAGCTATTTGATCTTCATTTCAACAATATTGATAGATAAAGGTGATATAATATAACAAATATCATGAAACATTTACATTTTGTAGTCCATTGTATAATTTAAATAAACATAAATGCAAATTTCGCATGTGGAAAAAGAAAGTACACCCCTACATTTATCACTACTTCAAATACCTAAAATTAGAATCAGGTGCACTAGCTCCGGTGCAAATGATTAGAACATCGTTAGAGAGGATCTTGGAGGAACCTGTCTTATTTATACCTCAGACATTTAGTTTGGTTTGCTCTTTGTTTTTGAAGTGTGCGGCATCACCATGCCTAGATCAAAAGAGCTCTCTGAGGCCTTCAGAAAGAAGGTTATAGATGCCGATGAGTCTGGGAAGGGATTTAAAAAGATCTCCAAACAATTTGAAATCAATCATTCTGCTGTCAACCAGCAGTATAGTGCTTTTGGCAGAAACACACTATGCACAGAGCATGGTACATGATCATGTTGATGAATATAGGCCTATGACTATATATGACTATATTGACTGTATTCGAATATGCAGGAAATGAAAGAACCCCAAAAGATACAAAAGCACTATTCAGCAAAGATACATTGCAGGTAGCAGATTAAATACCTCAATCAATGGATGAAATAATGGTTCAATGTTTACAATAAATACATCGAGTATGTAACCACAGGTGCATCCAAATACAAGTCCGACAGGCTCGACGAATGTGCATCCATGAGATACATCAGGGGCAGACAATGTCTACATAGTATCGCAAGACTTGCACCAAGGCTGTGAAAGCCAACAGAATCTTGTTTCTCACAGTCTGAGAGTCCTTTAGGTGCTTTTTTGCAAACTCCAAGCGGGCTTTCATGTGTCTTTCACTGAGGAGAGGCTTCCCTCTGGCCACTCTGCCATAAAGCCCAGATCGGTGGTGTGTTGCAGTGATGGTTGTCCTTCTGGAAGTTTCTCCCATCTCCACACAGGATCTCTGGAGCTCAGCCAGAGTGACCATCGGGTTGTTGGTCACCTCTCTTACCAAGGCCCTTCTCCCCCGATTGCTCAGTTTGGCCGGACGGCCAGCTCTTGGAAGAGTCCTGGTTGTTCCAAACTTCTTCCATTTAAGAATTATGGAGGCCAATGTGCTCTTGGGAATCTTCAATGCAGCAGAAATTATTTTGTAGGTTTCCCCAGATCTGTGCCTCGACACAATCCTGTATCTGAGCTCTGCAGGCAGTTCCTTCGACCTCATGGCTTGGTTTTTGCTCTGATATGCATTGTCAGCCGTGAGACCTTATCTAGACAGGTGTGTGCCTTTCCAAATCTTGTCCAATCAATTGAATTTTGCACAGGTGGACTCCAATCAAGGTGTAGAAACACCTCAAGATGATCAAGAGAAATGGGAGGCACCTGATCTAAATTTCAAGTGTCATAGCAAAGGGTATGAATACTTATGTAAATGTGATATTTCAGTTTTTTATTTTTAATAAATTTGCAAAACTTTCTAAAATCCTGTTTTCTCTTTGTCATTATGGGGTATTGAGTGTGGATTGATGAGGGAAAAAATGAATTTAAACGATTTCAGCATAAGGCTGCAACATAACAAAATGTGAAAAAAGTGAAGGGGTCTGAATACTTTCTGAATGCACTGTATGTGTGTCGCCATTTTTCACAGAGATGGCCAAACAGATCTTCGTCAAACTTTCAGATGTTCATCATTAACTTTCAGACGTTCAAAGCAGTGCAGGAGAATGGTGCCTTCTTGACCGCATTCCCTACAGGATAACTGGCAACGTTTCAGCGGCCGCGGAGCCTGCATAGTGTTTCTCTGGCTGTGGAATCTGGTGACATGTCACAAACAAAATAGTTCCCATATTTGTGTGGTGGATAGTCTTTCGCTCATTGTCACATTCACACAAGAAAAATAAGTTGTGCAGCAATATTTCAAAAACTTATTTGAGGCCATTCAAAATATTCTCTGAACCAAATATTTGTGAGCGTCCAAGAAACGTTTTCAACATAAGCGTGGCTGGCAGGATGGTCTAGTGGTTGTGATGCATATACTCGCCTTTGATCTGGGTTTGGATCTCGGCACAGATATAGAATGTCGTCCTGGTGTTTCACATTCAGGATGATTCATCAGTGCGTACAGTCCCTCAGATGGATGGCATCCTGTCTGCCAGCATTAATTGTTAGACCTTAAAATCCTCCTGTGTCTTTCGTGAAGAGTAGACGAGCTATCGGCGAAACCACAAATAAATTCCAAATTCCTCCACTGACTTCCTATGTTAGAGTCCAAGATCCATCCAAGATTGTAACCTTTGCCAAGAAACTGCTTTGGCAGAACCACACTATGCACAGAGCATGGTACATGATCATGTTGATGAATATAGGCCTATGAGTATATGTCAGCATCATTAACTAGCTGAGATTGATCCTTGAGCAGACCGGCTTGGTCCAGGTGCAAGAAATCATCGAAATGAATGGGAGCTCCCCGTGTTTTTGGTCTCGTTGTGAGCGACGTGCTGCAGGTTCATTTCTCTGCACAGAAATCTAGTAACGGTAAATACATGTACCATTGATTTATTGATTGAAGTGAAGGTTTTCCAGTCTCTATGCGTTTAACTTTGTCTATTGAGGTGAAGAGTGGCGATAATCGAAGCTTCCTTGCTTATGTTATCATTCCCTTTACACTATATTGTTATGAATTTGGGTAGAGTGATATCTAGAGCCAGGTAGATCTGTATAGGTAACGTGCTTCGACTGTCGCGATAGGGAATCTACCCTGTAATAAGTTCTATGTTAGTCCGGTTTGTTGGGATAAGCTGTATTGGTGTCCCCGCTACGGGGGAGCAGGGCGTGCTAAATGGTGCAGGGATTATTGATAAGATTCCTTTGTTCGTCGTCTCCCCTGTCGCCAAACCTTTGTCCCTTATGGCAATGCATACTCATATAAACACTTAGGTCCTCAGCGAACATTAAATAATTCCCCTTTCCTTACAATGACCTTGGAAGAAGACCGACAGGAGGCCAGATCGGGGCACCGCCGGATGGCCGCCGCCAGCCGCACCACCAGCTGGCCTTGTGTTACGTGGTCCTCCCGGTAACTACCTGGTCTTGGTGACCCCCGGACCGTGGGAGGACCCCGCCAGAAAGATATCTGATTTATACGCTTTCGTAGCGCAATCAATATGAAAGACACAATAATTCCAGTCAATAAGAAACCCCACACCAAGGATCCGGATTACTTAATAATATATTCTCCATCCAACATCAGCAATCAACAATCCATCAACAATCTTACTAAGATGGCCATCTCATAAATTTCCCCCCCTTTCCCCACTCACGACCCCTCAATGGTCACTGTCCCTCACAATGTCTCTGGGCCCCTCCAGACCAAGGTGAAGGTCGACTTCTCCGCGCACGGGCGGTTGAATGAACCCCTGGCTGACATGTTCCAAACGTGCACGTCGCGTACCGGGAACAGCTGCTGCAGCGCACACCGCCTTGCAAAGCGCGGCTTGCAAAGCGCGCGAGGCCCAAGGTGCGACCCGTACGCGTCCTTGTAGACGTTGAGGCGAACTGTGCCGGACGCTTGGTTCCGTGCACGAACCCACGGCAACTTGACGTGTAATCGGTAATTACCCCGCGCAGGTAACTCCTTTCGCCAGATGGGCTTTCAAACGCAGCGTCCCCCCACGCTGCTCAATATCGACACCACTCGCGTCGGAGCTGGGCGAGGAAGAAGAAGATAGCCGCTTCTCCAGGACCTCGTGTCTTGTTTTTCTTCTTCCGGTTCACTATCCCGTTTCCGGTCTCCTGTTATCCGGAGCCTCTCTAACCATTTAACCACAACAACCTTTAATATAATAAACATTAATAAGCAATGACATGAATAGTAATTCACCTAAATCCGGGATCCGTAACACCTAGCAACATCGACGAGCTATAACCACGCCACAGGGAACGTGTGATTGGTTGGCGCGGCAGGCGCGAGCCGTGAACCAATCAGCGCGGAAGGCGCGAGAAGGTTCGGCAGATGGTGGGAAGCTATGAGGCCCTGGTTGGTAACGCGCCAACACTGACATCACATGCCAAGTTTCAAAAGGACTCGCTGGCAGGATTCTGGGCTCTTCGCTCTTGGTATTGAGTCGTGCTGGTCCTTCGCTCTTCGTTGTTCATTCTTGGCTCTTCGTATTGAGAGGTCCTGGTGGTTGTTGGTTCGCCATCTTCGTGGTGCTTGGAGCGGTGCTCGGTGCTTGGTGCTTTTGGTGCTGTGAGCGAACGGACCTCATGGGCGGTCGAGGAGGCGCCTGGAGTGGGGCGTTGGCTCGGGCCTGGCGGAGCACGTGGGCGAAGCGGACGGAGGGTTTCTTCGCGCCGGAGCTTGGAGCCGCATTGGACGGTGGACAAGACTGCAGACAGTTAAGACACACCACATTTCACACGTACACGACGGAAGTTATTTTTGTAATTCATTTTCCTTTGTCTTGTTTCTGAGGTGAGGTGTGCGGGATCCCTATTTAGGACATTTTATTACTGGCGCATATTTTCCTGGTCCGCTATCTCTTGTAAAATAAACCCTTGTATTATTTTCTGTATATACCTGAACGCAGTTTTCTGTGTGATTTATTTAATTTGCAGCAGCATTGGAGACGCCCTGAGAACAGGTAAGACTGCAGGGGTCTGGTGCCGCCCCTCCATCCCGCGCAAATTTGTATGGATGAGGGCGAGACTACCGGAAGTAAGCTGTAACACGTGCCCTTTTGTGGTTTGTTTTCAACATCTCCAATCATGTGACTGTTGTCGCGAAGGGTGCACTAACCGGAAGGTACGTAGTTCCGCGGGCGGCAAAACAAACATTTCGTATTATTTTTCATAAAACTTTATATTGTTAGAAAGAGAATTACTTCCAGCTTGTTGGGAAGTTAAAATTTTAAAGATCAGACAAGAATTAAGCGAGTTATGATCAAATAACCTACACCGTTTCCATAATTTCTGGCTGTAACACGTGCCCTTTTGTGGTTTGTTTTCAACGTATACAAACACCTGACTGTTGTCGCGAAGGGTGCACTAACCAGAAGTTACGTAGTTCCATGGGCACCTATAGCTTTCTATCTTCGATTCCGCCATTGAGTTTTCACCTCGAGAGCTAAGGCCTTCGCGATTTTCATCAGAGGCGGCCACACGACAAACCGGTGTCAAGAGTGAAGATCTGGGCCCGTGGGACAATTTTTTTTGTCTGTGGCGAGAGATCGATACGGTCGGGCGTACATCGCGCCCGGTATTCGGACGCAAAATTTTCATAGTCGAGGCGGAGAAATTTGCATAGTCGATTGGGCGTACGAAGCGCGATATCACGTCTTCGGAAAATGTAAATTTTGTTTTTGGAGTTAAAATAAATACGCGCGCGGGAAACAACCTTCCTCAACGCGGATGTCGGAGGTCGGTGAAATTGAGGTGCGTAGCGAGGCTTCTGTAAGTTCAGAAGGTGAGCCGGAGGTAGGGGAGTTGGAGGTTAGTCTTGGAACCTCCCCCGTCCCGAGCACCAACCTATCCTGGGCCCCCAGATCCACTACCGGGGAGCCGGGAACAATTGGAGCGGCCACGATACCCAACCAGGACTGGATACAAATGATGAGGGAAATGAGAGATAGTATGAGGGCTCGGAGTGGGCGCAGTGAACAAACCAGTGCAGAAATTCCGGGAATGAATGACAAAATGGATGGATTCAGTAAGCAGTTGGGGGAAATGAAAAATGAACTCAAGGGAGAGATGGGAGAAATGAACAATAAAATGGTGGCTCAGAGTGAGCGATTGGACAAAATGGAGTCCCAGGGCAATGAATTTAGGGAAGGAATGAAGGGAATGAGTGATCGATTGGAGGGACACATTGAAGGAATGGGAAATAAAATTGATGGGTTGAAGGGGGAATTGAATGGCCAGAGTGATAAAATTGAGGGACTAAAGGAAGAATTAGAGGGGCAAATTGAAGGATTAAAGGAGGGATTGAAAGAGCAAATTGAAGGGATGGAAAGCAAAATTGATGGATTGGAGGGGAAAATGGAGGGGATGAATGAGCAAATTAATGAACAAGGGAATGAAATGAAGGAAAGGAATGAACAATTGAAAGTAGAAATTGGGGAGATGGCACAGCAGCTGGGGGAATGGATTGATAGCATAGAAGGGAGAGTGCAAACCCAAATTATGGACAGACTGGGGGAATTTGAGGTTAAAGTAGAAACTAAAATGGTGGAGATAGAAAAATCAGTGGGGGTGGAAATTGAACTTAAACGGGAAGAACTAATGTCAAAAAAAGAGGGGCTACAAATGCCCGAATTGATAAAGCAAATGGAGACCTGGAAGGCTATCGGGGCCGGGTGGATGCCAGAATGCAACAACAGAGTGAGGAATGGGGACTGCTCAAACAACAGGGGGGCGAATTGGCCAAGGAGGTAAAAGGGTTGGAAGCCCGCGTAACCGAGCAGGAGCGGGGGTTAATTGAGAAAGGCCTGTGGGGGCCGCAATTGAATAATGAAAAGGTGAGTGATTTGATACAGGAGCGACTGGAGACCTGGGACAATACCATCAAGGCGGAAGTTGTTCGGGTCCAAGAAAGCTGAAGAGAAGAGGCGAGTCGGTCCATTAAACATCTCCAGGATCCGATTAAGGTGACCCAGGAGACCCTCACCACGAGCCACATTTGGACACCAGAGGCTCCGAAACTAAATACCCAGTTGGGGGGGTGTTTTGACCCCGGGCTGGATTTGGACAGGGAGGAATCGGGGAATAGAGTCTCTGGAAAAACAATCCCCCTCGTACATTTTGACGGAGCAGGGAGCCTCGAGGCTTTCCTGACAAAATTTGAGTGCGTGTCTCAGCTCAATGGTTGGGGAGAGCGGGAGCGCATGGGGAATCTGGTGGCGACACTGCGGGGGTCAGCCGCAGACGTACTAAACGTAGTCCCAGAGGGAATATTGACCAGCAAGGCCATATGCGAGGCCTTGAATCACAGGTATGGGACAGGTGCAAGGTGCGACCTGGTCAGGGCACAGCTGCTGCATCACAGGCAAAAGCCTAACGAGATGTTGCAGGAGCTGGCCCAGGATATTCACCAATCTGCGAGGACAGCATACCGGGACCTACCAGCACAGGCGTGGGACAAGCTGACGATAGAAAAATTTATGGCTGCTCTTCCTGACCCTGATGTCCGGACGTTGGTGGAGTTGCAGGACCCGCCCACGGTGCACCGGGCGGCGGAATGCGCGGTGAGACTGACATTTTTGAGAGAGAACCACGCATCAGAGAGGGCACCTGTGACGGTACAGCAGGCAGAGGTGCGGGATCAGGAGAAGCCAGAGGATGACATAGGCCGAATGTTAAGGGGGATCAGCCGCCAGCTGACAAATTTGACCGGGGGCAAATTTTCAGGGAGTGAGTCACGGCAGTTTGGTCCAGGTTTGCCATCAGGACGGCCTGATTTTCATCGGGTTGGGCCAGGAGAAAGGGGTGCTCCGCCTGGGTACCAGAGGGGTCCGTTCATGGGGACTTGTTTTAGATGTGGGAGAAGAGGGCACAGGCAGAGGGATTGTCGGCAACCACTTGGGCACCACCTCCTAACAGGCTTCGCAGTCCAGAAAGGAGGGGGCCCCCAGTAGGTCCACAGGCACCAGAAAGAGGACCACCACCTCGGACTGGGCCTGTTGCAATAGGGTGCGGGAAACTAGAACGAGCCGAGCATACGGGGCCATGCTCGGCTGGCAAGTGTGTGGAGAAGCGCCCTCCTTTGGTGAAAGTAGTGAATTGCGGAAAAATTGGCACAGGTAATCTAAGGATTAGATGCAAAATTGAGGGAGAATTTTGTGAGGCTGTGGTGGACACTGGAGCCAGTGACATCATTATCAATCCGAGTGTGCTAGACCAGAGTGTTGGAGGCTGGGACAAAATTGATAGGGTAGAAGGACACAGCCTTCAACTGGCAACGGGGGCAACGGCGCCAATATTGGGACGTAGAGTGGTGAGGATGGAGTTAGCGTGGTTGCATGGGTGGCGGAGGTGTGTGATCAGTGTCTATTGGGCTTGAGTTTCCTGGTGGAACATGACTGCCAACTAGACCTTGGGCGTGGTCATATGTGGTTGGGCACTGAGAGGCTGCAGTTGGTGGGACTGGGGGATGACGAGGAGGTGCAGGGGACGTGGCTGGAAGTGCCACGCACTGTGACCGTGCCTCCCAGGTCTGAGACAGTGGTGATGGCAGAGGTAGCAGCAGGTGCTTAACCCATTGGCCAGCTGGGGCTAGTGGAGTCGTGGTCCTTGCAGGAGATCGAGGGATTGATGGTGGGTCGCACCCTAGTAGACACCCGTGGGCCTATGTTGGCAGTTAGGCTGCTCAACTTGTCCGATAGCCCTCGCACTCTAAGGGGCGGAGCCATCGTAGCCAAATGCAGTAGTGTAGTAGAGGTCACCGGAGGAAGTGGATCCACATGCTTGCCAGTACAGCCGGAAAGAGGGGAAAATTTGGGGAAATGTGATTGGCCAGAGGGAGTGCGGGACATGATGACATGCTCTGAAGAGGGCCTAACATCGGAGCAGGTAGAGACATTGCACAATTTGGTTGGTAAGAACTTGGATGTTTTTTCTCTCTCCCCCGAGGATGTTTGACGCACGAGTCTCGTCAGGCACCAAATTAGTACTGGCGAGGCTTGGCCTGTTCGCCAACCGCCAAGGTGGCTCCCTTTCACTAAGAAAGAGGAGGCAGAAGAACAGGTGAGCAAAATGGAAAAATCTGGACTCATTGAGCCCTCGGTGAGTCCTTGGGTGTCACCCATTGTGCTGGTGAAAAAGAAGGATGGGACCACACAGTTCTGTGTGGATTACCGCCAGCTCAATCACGTGACACTCAAAGACTCGTATCCCCTGCCTAGGATTGATGACACCCTCGATGCTGTTTCAGGCTCAAAATGGTTTTCTACATTGGATTTGAAGAGTGTTTATTGGCAGGTGGAGATGGATAAAGAGGCGAGAGAGAAAGGAAAAGGTCTCTGGCAGTTTGTTGTCATGCCTTTTGGATTGTGCAATGCCCCTGCCATGTTTGAGCGTCTGATGGAACGTGTTCTAATTGGCTTACCATGGCAGACTTGCCTGGTCTATCTAGATGATGTATTTGTTGTGGAAAACCAATCAGGTCCACACAACTTTAGTCCAACTTGTGGTTTAATTCCATTTAGATCATGACATCATCCTGTAATGCAGGAAATGCAATAAGTATACGATGTGGCATCACATGGGACCATTCATAACATTCAATGCAAGCAAGCTGAATATTCTATGCTGGCGTACCGTTAGCGAGTCTACCAGATGTAACGTGTCACAGGAGAAGTCTCGGAGCACCGTCCGCAGCAGCGGGTCTTATAGTCACGCCCCTAGCGGTGTCAACGAGCAGCGAGCATCACCCCGGGTTCAGTACGAATACGATTTCACTACATTCTCCCCCCCCGTCAGAATTATACGGCGGTGCGGCTAGAAGCGAGCGAGCGTCAGCACGAACAGGGTGCGGAACATCAGTCGACCCAACCATATCGGGCCGGGCGGCGAATTTCTCTGCCAGCACGCGTCCGAAATTCCCCGGGTACGGCATCACGTATCCCTGTGTCCCCGGCGTCGGAGGCGCCATCAGGGTCGGGTGACGAAGGGGGTAACTCCAAGTCGTCGGGCCCAGGTAGACCCGGCGAGGGGAGAGTCGGTAGACTTTCGGCGATGGGAGCGTCGGGAGAGGCCATAGTCTCATAGATGGGTTCGGTCGGTCCGTCCGATTCCCTACTCAGGTCGGCGACCCCGCAAGGGGCAAGGTGACGGACGGAGACAGTAGTCTCACGGCCATCAGTCGTCATCACACGAGCATGCTCAGGATTAGCCTGGAGAATCTGCACTTTGTCCACTAGGGGGTCGTACTTGCTCGCGCGAACCGCCCATTTAAGGTAGGCCGGCCCGGGCCCAGCGAGCCAACTGGGCAAAGACCGTATACACCCCGTGCTCCTGGGGTGGTGGAAAAGTCGCTCGTGGGGAGTTTGGTTGGTTGCCGTACACAGGAGAGCCCTGATCGAGTTCAACGCCGCAGGTAGCGACCAAGCCCATTTATCGAGGCCCCGGCCGAGGGTCCGGAGGTTGAGCATGACGGCCCTCCAGATAATCCCGTTGAAGCGTTCGATCTGCCCATTTGCCTGGGGTCTGTACGGCGTGGTGTAACTAGAAGCAATGTTATTTTGGAGCAGATAGCCGCGCACCTCCTGAGACAAGAAGACCGCACCCCGGTCGGTATGGACATAGGCCGGGTACCCGAACATTGAGAACAAGTTCTGTAAGCATCGCATCACCGTGGCAGCAGTCATGTCCGCGCACGTATAAGCAAAGGGGAATCGCGAGTACTCATCGACGATAGTGAGCAGATAGCGAGAGCCGCTCGACACCGGCAATGGGCCCTTGAAATCCATCGCCAAGCGTTCCCACGGTCGCGTAGCCTTAACCAGAGTCCCCATGGGAGGGTTATAGAAACGCGGTTTGATTTCCGCGCAGATAGCGCAGTCGCGACAGATACGGCGGATATCGTCAATCGAGTATGGGCGATTGCCACGCCGCACAAAATGAGCGAAACGCGTTACGCCGGGATGGCCCGCAGTGGCATGCAGCACACGTAGGCCCTCCAAAGAGGTGATACCCGCGCATGTAGCCGGTCGTGATAAGGCATCGGCGGCCCGGTTATCCTTCCCCGGGCGATATTTGATGGTGTAACAGAAGTCGGCGAGTTTGATACGCCAGCGAGTGATTTTCTCATTCTTAATGCGCTGGGCGTGTAAGGTGTCGTACATGAACGCACCGCTTTGCTGGTCCGTGATGATTTGGAAGCACCGCCCGAGTAAGTACGGGCGCCATCGCCGAATAGACTCGACGATCGCATACGCTTCCTTTTCGACGGACGAGTGTCTCCGCTCAGCGGTGGTAAGAGTCCGTGAAAAGAAAGCCACGGGACGCCCCCCTTGGGAGAGGGTCGCCGCGATGGCCTGATCCGAGGCGTCACTTTCGAGGACGAAAGATCCGCTCATCGATTGTCGCCACGGCGGCTCGGGCGATGTCGGCCTTAAGGCCTTCAAAGGCCGCCAATGCGGCCGGACTCAGTGGGAAGGTGTCGCAGGCCACGAGGGGGCGAAGTTTCGCGGAGAAATTTTGCACCCATTTGGAGTAATGGGCGAATAGCCCGAGGTCGCGCTTCAGGGACGCCCGATCACAGGGAGGGGCCATGTCGAGCAAAGGTCGCAGACGCTCCTTATCCGGAGCGACAGAGCCATGGGTCACGGTGTACCCCAGAAGATCTATCGTGTGTAGGGAGTATTGGCACTTATCCTCGTTCATAGTTAAGTGATACCTCTGCGCGATCTCAAGGAAGCGCTTCAGATTAGCATCATGGTGCCCTTGGTCATATCCACAAACCGTAAGATTATCGAGGTAGACGAAAACATCGGTTAAGTGCTCCCGCGCAATGAGGTCATCCATGGCCCTCTGGAAACAAGCGACCCCGTTCGTTACCCCCAAAAGGCAATCGCGTAAATTGGTACAACCGCTGCCCCGACTCAAAAGCGGTATAGATACGATCCGCCCTAGAGATAGGGATCTGGTGGTACGCACTACGGAGATCGAGAGTGCTATAGACCGAATACTGGGACACCTGTTGCACCAGCGCGTCCATCCCCGGAAGGGGGTAGGCATCCAGCTGTGTAAAGCGGTTAATTGTTTGGGAATAGTCGATTACCATGCGTCTGCGGTGGGCCTCGCTGCGCACCACCAAGACCTGGGCGCGCCACGGCGACCTGCTAGGTTCAATGATGCCGTCTTTCAAGAGCTGAGCCGTTTCGTCCGCAATGAATTGCATGTCTGCGTGAGAGTAGCGCCGTGATTTCACCGCGACAGGGGTACAGTCGGAGGTTAGATTGGGGAACAGCGAAAGCGGCTGGATGTCCATTTTCGCTAGGGCGCACACCGCAAGCGCGTCGTCCGCCCCCACAACAAGCGTGTCAGGCCCACCAAACTCCATTACCAGACGTCCATGCAGCTTAAGAAAATCGTGTCCTAACAGAATATCAGCACATAAAGCGGGTAAAACCATAAGGTGTACATCAGGAAAAACCCGTCCCTTTAGCACGAGTTTCAATCGGCATTCCCCCTTCGTGCTGAGTCGAAGCCCCTGGGAAGCCATGAAGATCCGTCTCATCGACCTCCAGATCCGCCATCCATGCCTGAGCACAAGTCGCTGGTCGATAAAACTATCCGTAGACCCTGTATCCACCAAGGCCCGAACACAATGGCCTTCGACCATGAGGGGAATAAGGGCTTGAGCCAGGCCAGACGAGGCTGCTGGGAGTGGGACTGAACCCCCCGAATTGGTCGGACAAGCCTCGCGGGTGGATCCTATGCCAGCAGCAGTTTTGCGGTCGTGGCCGGTGTATGCGTTGTCCATGGGGAATCCATTAATGCCATCAGAGGGCTTTCCCAAGCATTCCGGTGTTTCGCGATTCAAAATCTGACAATTCTGACGGGAAAAGGCCTCCGTAGTATTTGAAAACGCCTTTTGACACTTTTGGCAGGAAAAGGCCTCCGTAGTATTCGAAATCGCCTTTTCCGGGGTGAGGGCCACCGTTAGCTCGTGGACGACACGAGGAGAACGTTCCGCTGGGGCTTGGCGAGGCTTCAAAGCCCCTTGCGTGGCCCGGAGTTTGGTCAAGGACACGTACTTCGTGCCCGATTGAGGATGAGACTGTGGTGGCTGTCCGGTGACGCACGCCAAGGACGTCTGAGCGCCCAGGGGCCCGCAGAGAGGGGCCCTCCCCTTCGAAGACGGGTAAGGCGCCGGGTTTCGGGCTCGGCTCGCAGGCTCCGCAATGAGCCCATTCAAGGTCGCCGCGACCCTGCGACCGCGACCGCGCGATTCAATGAGCCGCAAGCCGCGTGCCGTTTTCCTGCACACTTTCGCGTAATGTCCCTTTTGCGAGCACAAATGGCATATAGCGTCTCGTGCCGGACACACAGGCCGGGCATGGCGTGGCCCCCCACAGAAAAAGCATGCGGCCCCGCGTAAGGCCTTGGGTCTGGCCGTAGCGGCAGCCGTCAGGACTGGGTCTTCCTCCGGAGCATCCCGGAGTTCCGCGAGCAGGTCCACGTCCTCGGCGGTAGCACTCTCCGGCCGGGCGTGTAGTGTAGTGCCCGCCAAGAGGCGCGTGCGATCATAGGTGTTCGATTGCATCCGCGCTTCGGTGTATACTTTCCCTTGCTCGAGTGCCGTAGCGAAGGTCAGGTCGGTCTTCTCTAGGAGCTTGAGCCTTAGTTCCTGGGAGGAGACCCCTGCAATAAAGGCATCTAAAAGAAGATCATCCTGAGACTGCGCGGGAGTCCGTGGCTCCTTGATGCTGTCCGGCAAGAGCTGCCGGAGCTCCTGGGCGTAGTGGTCCATCGCCTCGTTGGGTTGCTGACGTCGCGTTAGCAGCAAATATCGTGCATCCACCGGGCTTTTTTCCTTTATGTACAGCCGTTTGAGCTCCGCGATCGAGAGGTCATACGTCGCGAATTGAGCGATGGAATTGTACACCTTGTAGTCGATTTTTGAATGAAGCGTTGCTAGCTTCGCGGCAGCCGTCGGCGCGGTCTCAGGCTCCTCGAAATGATTCTCCAATGTTCTGAGCCAGTGCTTCAGTTGCAAGCCACCATCCGGGGCTTGCGGGTCGGCGCAGAATACGGCAACCGCCAGCGTCTTGTTGCCAGCCATGTCGGTAGATATATATGGAATTAAGTGTTGTGGAAAACCAATGAGGTCCACACAACTTTAGTCCAACTTGTGGTTTAATTCCATTTAGATCATGACATCATCCTGTAATGCAGGAAATGCAATAAGTATACGATGTGGCATCACATGGGACCATTCATAACATTCAATGCAAGCAAGCTGAATATTCTATGCTGGCGTACCGTTAGCGAGTCTACCAGATGTAACGTGTCACAGGAGAAGCTTCGGAGCACCGTCCGCAGCAGCGGGTCTTATAGTCACGCCCCTAGCGGTGTCAACGAGCAGCGAGCATCACCCCGGGTTCAGTACGAATACGATTTCACTACAGTATTGGTCCACGCTCCCACATTTGAACAGGCTGCTAAAAAAATTTCAGAGGTATTTGAGAGATTGAGGGCTGCTGGGTTGAAATTGAATCCGAGCAAGTGTGACATTTTCAGGAGAGAGTGTGACTTTCCTGGGTCACGTGATTCGTGAGAGCAGCGTTGCCACTGACCCTGGAAAAGTAAGGGCTGTAAAAGAGTGGCCCGACCCCAAAAATGTAAGAGGTGGTCAGAGTATTTTTGGGCTTCTGCTCTTACTACAGGATATTTGTGGCAAATTTCGCAGAAATTGCAAGACCCTTGCACAAATTGACAGAGAAAGGAGCCCGATTTATATGGTCAGAGAGCTGCATCAAGGCATTCCATCACTTAAAACAATGTCTGGTCGAGGCCCCAGTTTTGGCATACCCGATGGATGATGGCAAATACATCCTGGACACCGATGCGAGCCAGGAAGGATTGGGAGCTGTGTTGTCACAAATGCAACAGGGAGTCGAGAGGGTTATTGCGTATTGCAGTCGGGCACTTTCGAGGCCCGAGCGAAATTATTGCGTTACCCGCAAGGAACTATTGGCCCTACTGTCTGCAGTTGGACACTTTCATCCTTACCTTTATGGGAGGGAGTTTGTGATCCGAGCTGATCATGCCTCCTTCCAATGGCTTCTTCGGTTCAAAGAGCCGGAGGGACAAATTGCAAGGTGGCTTGAGAGGCTGCAGCAGTATAATTTCACTGTGCAACATCGGCCCGGCAAAGCACATGCTAATGCAGACGCTCTCTCTCGGCACCCCTGTTGGGAGGCACAGTGCAAATTTTGTGACAGACAGGAAGCTAAGGATCCAATTGGGCAGGATCAAATTGATGCATGCCTATATGCAGCGAGAGTAACCAGGAGAACTTTGCCACAACCCCCATCTGAATTGGGCGATGTGAATTGGCGAGAGAGTCAAAGGGAGGATCCTGTTTTGGGGCCCCTTTTTCATTGGCTAGAGGAGGACAAAAGACCTTCTTGGGAGGAGATTGCTCCACACAGGGCCCAGGTAAAGGCCTATTGGGCACAGTGGCAGATGTTGGGGTTGAAAGATGGCTATTTGTTTAGAAAGTTGGTGACACCAATGGGCGATGTAGCTTCCTGGTTGATAATTGTACCAAACAAATTGAAGGAAGTGGTTATGGAGCACGTACATGGGACTAGGACAATGGGACATTTGGGTGTGGCCAAAACTTTGTCCAAATTGCGGCAGAGGTTCTGTTGGGTGAATTCTGGCAGGCACATTCAAGATTGGGTGAGATCCTGCGACCTCTGCCGCGTTAAGAAGGGACCCCCACGTGCGCGCAAGGCCCCGCTCCAGGTGTACAACGTAGGGGCACCACTTGAGCGGGTGGCAGTAGATGTGGTGGGGCCCCTGCCAGCCACCCACCGAGGGAACCAGTACATTATGGTGGCAATGGACTACTTCACCAAGTGGCCAGAAGCCTACCCATTGCCCAACCAGGAAGCCCGGCTGGTAGCTCAAGTTTTAGTTCAGGGATTCTTCTCCCGATTTGGCGTTCCAAGGGAGATACACACCGACCAGGGCCGGAACTTTGAATCCGCGCTCCTGCGGTCGGTGTGCGAGCTCCTCCAAATTCACAAGACCAGGACGACCCCTCTTAGGCCTCAATCGGATGGGTTGGTGGAGAGGTTCAACCCGACATTATTGACCCAATTGGCCCTCTTTACATCCGAAAACCAGCAGGATTGGGACGAGCACCTCCCCTTTATACTGATGGCATACCGGACCGCCCAGCATGCGACCACTCGGTGCACCCCCGCCTTGTTGATGTTCGGTAGGGAGATGTGAGTCCCCACAGATTTGTTGATGGGACCGTCACCAGAGGAACCGGATGAAGCATCTGTAGAAAGTTATGCAACCAATTTGAAAAGAGCATGGAGAAGGCTCACGAATTTTTGAGGAAGCAAATTGGCTTGGCTTCCTCGCATATGAAAACACGGTATGACGCTCGGGCACACACACCTCAGTTCCTTCCCGGAGACCTTATTTGGCTCTACTGGCCCCGGAGGAGGAAGGGGTGTGTCCAAAACTCACCTCACCCTGGAAGGCCCCCGGGGTGGTGCTTTGGCAGGTGACTGATGTGGTGTTCAAAATTCAGATGGGCCAGCATACCCTTCCACAGATAGTTCATGGGGAGAGATTGAGCTCCTACATGGGTCGGGAGGCTCCTGGGTGGATTGGAAGGGTGAGGGGGAAATTAGGTGTGGTGGATGGCACTCTTGGACCCGACTAACCTGCAATTACCTGCACTTGAGGTGAGTGTTTTGATGTTTACTGTCCCAGGCTTCAGGACTTGCTTATGGAAATTGGGGGACAGGTAATTTGGAGTTGGGGGCGGGTGAGAGTGATGACATTGCCGGTGAGGGGGATGGAATGTGTGCCACAGAGTCTTGTGGGTGGCGTTTGTTTTTGTGTTGTGGTTATGTATTTCTCTGTGGTCGTGAGGTTGAACATTGAGTATCAGTGATTATTGTGTTTCGAAAATGTGTAATGGTAAAATGTGAACCGGGGATTTCACATGAGGCAGGCCATGGCAAAATCTTTTGTACCATCTATGGAATTGTGTTGAGAATTGAATGGCAGCGGGGGAGGAAATGTGTTTTGGGATCTTGTGGGTAGGGAAGGTGTGTGTGTGTGTCCGCAGGTACAGATCAAGCTCTGAGGAGCGATGCCTGTGGTCCCCCTCTGCGGAAATTACCCCTGGCAGCCAGTGGTATCTGGAAATTGGAGCTCGTCGATGGAGGGTCTGGTTGGGCGCCGTGGGGTAAGGGAGACTCCTGGCGACCCGTGTAGCTGCGCTGAAGCAGGAGGCCACGGAGGAGCCTGGTGTGTGGAGACCCTCACTGGTGGGGTAATGGCGGAAAGGGCTGTTTGGCTGTCATGGGGCCAAGAGGTAAAGGGGGGGGGGGGGGGGGGGGGATGGGCAATGAACTTGAGTCCAGTGACTTGTTTGTGGGACTGCGGGCACCACAGCCTGAAGCGCCCCCACCATCTTAGTTGTGCGGTACCTCCCCGCTGCCTCGAGAGAAATGCATACACGAATGACATCAATGCCATGGTCTTGCAGGGGGGTGAAATACGTGCTTGGTTATGATTTAAGTGTTGTGATGACTTATGGAATGAGAATGTGTGGTTAAGGGGTTGTGTTGAATGAATGAGGCCAAATCCACCGAGCCATGTCACTCAACTGTCACATCTGGACAGGGCCCGTGGAAATTTAGGGGTGCATTGGGATGGCCTCGCAGGTAAGGTTGCGTCTTGTGGCATCCACCGGGGGATGTGGTCTGTGGACTGGGGTTGCACAAATGTTTATTAGAGTTTTTGGTTTAGGTTAAGGTTTAGGCTTGTGGTTAAGGTACATTTTGAGTGTTTGTTTGTTTCCTCCCACCCCAGGAGCGACGAAATGAAATCATTGTACATATTTGCATGATCGTTAAGGGGATTAGCATGTTAAGGAGAATAGGTAGGAAGTCCGGCTCACTTCCCACAGCCTTCCTGATTTATTTTGAAGGTTAATTAAGTGTGAGACAGTAAGTGTTAAGACTGGAATGGTAGCGCCTGCAGTGAACCTTGCAGGAGCTACGGTTCAGGGGGGGTGGGGGGGTGGGCTGGGGACAGGGGGGGAGAGCTGTGTAATGAATTTGGGTAGAGTGATATCTAGAGCCAGGTAGATCTGTATAGGTAACATGCTTCGACTGTTGCGATAGGGAATCTACCCTGTAATAAGTTCTATGTTACTCCGGTTTGTCGGGATAAGCTGTATTGGTGTCGCCGCTACGAGGGAGCAGGGCGTGCTAAATAGTGCAGGGATTATGGATAAGATTCCTTTGTTCGTCGTCGTCACTGTCGCCAAACCTTTGTCCTTTATGATAATGCATGCTCATATAAACACTTAGATAGGCCCTTAGCGAACATTAAATAATTCCCCTTCCCTTACAATGACCTTGGAAGAAGACCGGCAGGAAGCCAGGTCGGGGCACCGCTGGATGGCCGCCGCCAGCTGCACCCACCAGCTGGCCTAGCAACATCTCGTGAGACGAGCTATAACCACGCCACAGGGAAAGTGTGATTGGTTGGTGCGGAAGGTGCAAGCCGTGAACCAATCAGCGCGGAAGGCGCGAGAAGGTTCGGCAGACGGTGGGAAGCTACGAGGCTCTGGTTGGTAATGCTCCAGAACTGACGTCACATGCCAAGTTTCAAAAGGACTCGCTGGCGGGATTCTGGGCTCTTCGCTCTTCGTTGTTCGTTCTTGGCTCTTGGCTCTTCATATTGAGAGGTCCTGGTGGTCGTTGGTTCGCCATCTTCGTGGTGCTTGGAGCGGTGCTCGGTGCTTTTGGTGCTGTGAGCAGAGCGAACAGACCTCATGGGCAGTCGACGAGGCCCCTGGAGTGGGGCGGGTCACTCGGGCCTGGCGGAGCGCGTGGGCGAAGCGGATGGAGGGTTTCTTCGCGCCGGAGCTTGGAGCCGCATTGGACGGTGGACAAGACTGCAGACAGTTAAGACGCACCACATTTCACACGTACACGACAGACAGTTATTTTTGTAATTCATTTTCCTTTGTCTTGTTTCTGAGGTGAGGTGTGCGAGATCCCGATTTCAGACATTTTATTACCGGCGCGTATTTTCCTGTCCCGCTATCTCTTGTATAATAAACCCTTGTATTATTTTCTGTTTATACCTGAACCCAGTTTTCCGTGTGATTTATTTAATTTGCAGCAGCATTGGAGGCGCCCCGAGAACAGGTAAGACTGCAGGGGTCTGGTGCCGTCCCTCCATCCCATGCTATTTTGTATAGCTTTCTATCTTCGAGTCCGCCATTGAGTTTTCGCCTCGAGAGCCAAGGTCTTCGCGATCGGCTTCCGTGACCGCCTGATTTTCATCAAAGGCGGCCACATGACAATATGTTAAGTTTTTCTAAATACATGAGCAATCCAGCATTGGTGGCGAAATGCATATTTAGAGCGTTCGTTCCAAGTCTGGGATGTCTGCCGTTCAAACCCCAACTGTGTCATACAGTACAAATGATTTAAAAACGGTATGTGCTGCTTCCTTGCTTGACACTCATCATTTAAAGAGGATATAGCACAGACAAACAGCCATAAGTTGGTAATAAATAATAGCGCAGGCTTTTATGGGCCTAATGGCATCCTCGTGCCTGAAAGGTTCCATGAAAGTGAAGTAAAACATAGGGGCAATATCCCTGGCGCTCACCTGGTAGAATAAATAGTATACTGCACTGACTAAGGGTATTGTAAACCAATTTCAATGGTTGCTAGAAGACAGGGCAGCATGTAGAATCATACTAACATAATCATAAGACCTAAAACAAACAAAGAAAAAAATATCTATTTTGGGGGGCAACCACACTCCACCAACCCCATATACTTCCTAAGACCCCAATTTTTATAATGCCTTGAACAAACGTTGGTACATCATGGGTGTGATGAAAGTTGTTAAGTTTCATCGGAATTGCGTGTGTAGTTTCTGAGAAGAAAGCAAACACATATTTGGGGGGCAAGCCCCCCATAGACCCCCGAAGGGGCAGATTTTTTTGAATGCTATGAACATACTTTGGTACATCATGGGTCGTGAAGGTTGTGGTCAAGTTCCATCGAAATAGTGTGTGTAGTTTCAGAGGAAAAAGCAAATTTCTATTTTGGGGGTCAAACCTGGATCCAATTTGACCCCTGGTAAACCCCATTAGACCCCAATTTTTTTTAATGCCGTAAACAAACTTTAGTCACAACACAATAACTATAATTTGTGCCAAATTTGGTCGCAATCCCATCAGCGGTTTTGGAGAAGTTTCAAGTGTTTACGGACTGACGGACTCACAACGCGCCATCGCATAAGCTCCGCCTGAACTTCGTTACAGGTGAGCTAAAAAAAAAAAAAGAGTCAAATAAAGTTGCTTAGTCATGTAAACAAGTTGCTCTAGTTATATTTTCTGCATGCCCCTCCATAGTAAATGGTGGATATCAGGTAAAGTCGATTTTCATTTGCTATTGGTTGCACCACTGGGTACTCCTTGTGATTGAATCGCGAGGTGGTCATCTGGACGATTGGGGCTGAGGAACATAATACATTCGGGATAGTCAACCTCTGGGACTGGGACCTCTGGGACCATGTCGTGAGCCAACTTGTAACAAGAGCCACTGACTCCCAAAATGCACTTACCAGGATCATCTTCAGAGTATCTCGGCATGGCAGGGACATTCCTTATCACAATGCTGAAAGCAGTGTAATCTCATCTCAACTCGTCTCCTGTTTAAGACTCACCATTCATGGAAGCCTTCATTCATGGAAAAGGGTCATAAGGAGGCAAGGTGGCTCGACCCATGCAAATAATTGTGAATTTGACCCGAATATAATCGATCGAGTTACCTCTTTTGGTTGAACGTGCAGTGGAATATGTCTGTCAAGTGCAAACATTTTCTTACTAACCCAGTGATTAAAAAACGAACTATTTTGCACACTTTTGAATGTTTTCTGGATTGTTAAAATATACTTGGAGTCAATAATAAAGATAAATTGACAAACAGTATTTTTTTTAAAGAATCGCAATTACTATAAAAAGGGAAATATAATGGTAACTTTTGGGCAACCTGTTGGGTTTGAGGTCTGTAGGAGGTCCTTAACCCACCTAACTGTGATCTTTGGTTCCAATCCTATATTCTATGTTGTTTTATCCATACTAGTGGGGTCACCCGTGGGAATCCCACGGGCATGGAGGTGTATCGTTGCGATCGGTGCAGCCGTTTTTGCGGTACCTGGGAGGATAACGTTAGGCGGAGTCCAAATCTGAAAATGCTGGAGACCAAAGCTGAAATTGGAAAAACAATATTGCCTATTTTACTCCAGGGGGTCCCAGGATTACCCACCCATAATTTTGTTGCGATCGGTTCAGCCGTTTTTGCGGTACCCGGGAACGGACTGACGGACTGACGGACTGACGGACAGACAGACGGACGGACATTTGGTGAATTATAGTAAGATTGTGTACTCATTACATTTGTGATTCGGATCAAAATGTATTTGATTGCTCCTAATGTCCCTGCCAATGCTGCATGTAATATAATTATGTACAAGATGCTTGTCCTGCCTTTTCAACAAAGATAACCAGCATTCCCAAAGGTTGACCAGTTACAGTGGGGTGTTTGACAATTAGGTCCTAAGCCGACTTAAAAAAGTAAAATCATATATAATAACGATGATTGTTCACACCAAGGCTAAAATGTGAAAACTTTTCCTTGCAGATAAATTTAGCAAAACCTATATGGACTGATAACACTTGTCCACCGCAGCATCCTCTCCTGCCCCCCCCCCCCCCATTCCTCCTCACTCCCATTATTTGTCTGCCTCCCTCTATCTTGGCCTTCAAATCTGCTGTTGGTGTTGGTGTCTTGGCCTCCCTTCCATGAGCTTCGACTATGTATAAATTTTTTTTTTGAAAATCATCCAACCAAGCAACCAACCAACAAACCATCGTGCCCCATAGCTTTAAGATTACCATGCCCAACAATGAAATGATATTTTTATATAAGGGTAGGTATGGAGACTGCTTGTCTGCGGGATGCGTACAGGAATTTCGAATCTGTTCAAGGTGGCGGCAGTGACTCGCTTTCTCTTCACGAAAGACACCCTTCAATCTTTCGTCGCCAACGACCATTGCTGGCAGGCAGTCCTCTGGCATAACACCCAACCTATGAATGGCGCACCCATCTATGTATGGTATCACCCAGCATGCGAAACGCCAGGATGACAGTTTAAATTTACGGTTGGGTCAAGATTCAAACCCAGGCATTAGTAACACAGTTCAAAGGTGAGTGCGCATACCTGTAGGATATCCACATAGCCCTGAAAAAGAAAAGTTTTCTTCATTTCATAAATTTGATCTTTATTTAATGCTGGCAGCTCTTCAATCGCATGGCACGCGCTTCAACAAAAAAGATTGTCTCCAACATTTTGGGATGACTTGGAAGTGTTAACTCAAAATTACTTAGCTCGGCCACTTAAGGTGGACATAGGTTACGTTTTCACTCCAGTCTGTCTGTCTGTCTGTCTGTCTATCTGTGAGCCGGATATCTCAAAAGGTTATGGACAGATTCGGACGAAACTTGGTGTGAATGGTGCAGGTTCACTTGCCACATGATAAGTACATTTCCATTCGGATGTTTTTGCCAAGGCAAAGCGTCACTCACCGCTCTGTAAATGCTGATTAGCCCAAGGGCTTCATGCTCTGGTCAATAATAACTGTTGTTGTGGGCATCTGGCCGCCATCTTGCAAGTCCCACGTACGCCAGTTTAAACTGTCAAAAATAGGGAAAAATCAGAGAAAAATATGGAAAATATATATTTTTTGCTTGCTGCAAATCGACTATGTGGGGTTTCTGGCCTTTTTGTCCCCCGTCGCACTGCGGAGCGAAAGGGGGACTATCGTTTTCCCCTCCGTCTGTGTGTGCGTCCGTCCATGCGTCCGTGCGTGCGTGCGTAAGCGAAGGACCGAATTCTAATTTGGTGTGTGGGTGCAACTAGGCATATGGAAGAACCCTATTGGAAATTGGGTCGCCACGTCAAAATCCAAGATGGCCGCCGCCATGTATGTCTGAACATTGTGAGCGGAATATCTTGAAAAATAAGCGAAGTACCAACTTCTAATCTGGTGTGTGGGTGTGTTTCCAACCCACTCGCAAATATTATCGACTCTTCCATGTTTTCTGCGTCTTCCACTTTGTCAACTCACATCACTTCACCGACGGGGGACCTAGGCGTAACGCTTGTCATCACTAAAAAATAACTAGGACTCTGTGCAGAATAACTACAGAATGATTGTCCAACCATAGGAGCACCAACGGCCTGAACACGAGACGGTCGCCCAGGTAGCTCAGATGGCAGAGCACTGATACGGTTTTCCAGAGGACCTGGGTTCGGTTCCTGGTCTGGGCATGTAATTTTCCCACATATATCAATTTAATTATTTGTAATCCTGTTAACCATAAACGACTGCACTGAGGCAGGCACTGGGGTTGAATATTTTCAAATCATTATGTGCTCCTTAACCCAACATTTAGTGCAATTTCTACTTTCATTCGCCTTTGTGACAATTTCTCACAAACATTAGACTTCACCAACAGACGTCATTAACTGATATAGTTTGTGCGTATGTGTCTGCACGCCATGATGAATGAGGTGCAGCTGTCGCTGTTTGTGAATGATTCTTTCCTGAAATAACCCCGCTAGTTGCATCATCATCACTGAGGCGTGGTCATATCATGACTGTATAATTTCCGGTTATGATCATGACTGTATAATTTCCGGTTATGATCATGACTGTATAATTTCCGGTCATGATCATGACTGTATAATTTCCAGTTATGATCATGACTGTATAATTTCTGGTTATGATCATGATTATAATTTCCGGTCATGATCATGACTGTATAATTTCCGGTCATGATCATGACTGTATAATTTCCGGTTATGATCATGACTGTATAATTTCCGGTTATGATCATGACTGTATAATTTCCAGTTATGATCATGACTGTATAATTTCTGGTCATGATCATGATTATAATTTCCGGTCATGATCATGACTGTATAATTTCCGGTTATGATCATGACTATAATTTCCGGTTATGATCATGACTGTATAATTTCCAGTTATGATCATGACTGTATAATTTCCCGTTATGATCATGACTCTAATTTCCGGTTATGATCATGACTGTATAATTTCCAGTTATGATCATGACTATAATTTCCGGTTATGATCATGACTATAATTTCCGGTTATGATCATGACTGTATATTTTCCGGGTTATGATCATGACTATAATTTCCGGTTATGATCATGGCTGTATAATTTCCGGTTATGATCATGACTGTATAATTTCCGGTTATGATCATGACTGTATATTTTCCGGGTTATGATCATGACTATTTTTTCCGGTTATGATCATGACTGTATAATTTCCGGTTATGATCATGACTGTATAATTTCCGGTTATGATCATGACTGTATAATTTCCAGTTATGATCATGACTATAATTTCCAGTTATGATCATGACTATAATTTCCGGTTTATGATCATGACTATAATTTCCGGTCATGATCATGACTGTATAATTTCCGGTTATGATCATGACTGTATAATTTCTGGTTATGATCATGATTATAATTTCCGGTCATGATCATGACTGTATAATTTCCGGTTATGATCATGACTGTAGAATTTCCGTTTCCGGTCATGATCATGACTGTATAATTTCCGTTTCCGGTCATGATCATGACTGTATAATTTCCGGTCATGATCTTGACTGTATAATTTCCGGTTGTGATCATGACTGTATAATTTCCGGTTATGATCATGACTGTATAATTTCCGGTTATGATCATGTCTGTATAATTTCCGGTTATGATCATGACTATAATTTCCGGTTATGATCATGACTATAATTTCCAGTTATGATCATGACTATAATTTCCGGTTTATGATCATGACTATAATTTCCGGTCATGATCATGACTGTATAATTTCCAGTTATGATCATGACTATAATTTCCGGTCATGATCATGACTGTATAATTTCCGGTCATGATCATGACTGTATAATTTCCGGTTATGATCATGACTATAATTTCCGGTTATGATCATGACTGTATAATTTCCGGTTTTGATCATGACTATAAAATTTCCGGTCGTGATCATGACTGTATAATTTCCGGTCATGATCGTGACTGTATCATTTCCGGGCATGATCTATAATTTCCGGTCATGATCATGTCTATAATTTCCGGTCATGATCATGTCTATAATTTCCGGTCATGATCATGTCTATAATTTCCGGTTATGATCATGACAGTAGAATTTCCGTTTCCGGTCATGATCATGACTGTATAATTTCCGGTTATGATCATGTCTATAATTTCCGGTCATGATCATGTCTATAATTTCCGGTCATGATCATGTCTATAATTTCCGGTCATGATCATGACAATATAATTTCCGGTTATGATCATGACTGTAGAATTTCCGTTTCCGGTTATGATCATGACGGTATAATTTCCGGTTATGATCATGACTATAAAATTTCCGGTTGTGATCATGACTGTATAATTTCCAGTCATGATCGTGACTGTATAATTTCCGGTCATGATCGTGACTGTATCATTTCCAGGCATGATCTATAATTTCCGGTCATGATCATGTCTATAATTTCCGGTCATGATCATGACGATATAATTTCCGGTTATGATCATGACAGTAGAATTTCCGTTTCCGGTCATGATCATGACTGTATAATTTCCGTTTCCGGTCATGATCATGACTGTATAATTTCCGGTCATGATCTTGACTGTATAATTTCCGGTTGTGATCATGACTGTATAATTTATGGTTTTTGATAATGACTGTATAATTTCCGGTTGTGATCATGACTGTATAATTTCCGGTTATGATCATGTCTGTATAATTTCCGGTTATGATCATGTCTGTACTAGTACCCGACTGCAAAGCCGCAATGAGCCGGCGAAGCCAAAGCCTCTTGCCACTATTTTACCCATCACTATGGCATCAGTAGGTTAGGTAGTTGGTAGGAGGTAGGTGTAGTAGGTACCGTACCTAGTTCAAAATGACACCATTTGCATTCTGGATGAGATTAAAATTTATAAAATTTCCTTCTTGATTAATTCGGTGAATTCCGTCTCAACTTCGGATATTTCCGGCCGTGAAAAACTATCCCCGACCGCCGCGAGATTTCTAAAAAATAATTCTTCGTCAATTTTAGAATATTTGACGCCGTTTTCAGCCTCCATGGTTCAGACTCGGCAACGGTTGCTGGAGTGAGATGTGCATGGAAGGAGTTTCGGGAATTGAGTGGCGTGCTGATGAGGAGGGGAGTGTCGTTGAAGCTGAAGGGAAAGGTGTTTGCTGCATGTGTGAGAAGTGTTATGATTTATGGGAGTGAGACATGGGTCATGAATGTAGAGCAGCAACGAAGGCTGGAAAGTGTGGAAATGCGAATGGTTCGGTGGATGTGCGGAGTATCGTTGAGAGAGAGGAAGACAAATGATGAATTGCGAAAGATGATGGGAATAGAGCCTGTGATTGATGCTGTGAAGAGGAACAGGTTGAGATGGTTTGGTCATGTGTTGATGAAGGATGAAAGTGACTGGTTGAGAAGAGTGATGGAAATGAATGCAGAAGGAAGTAGAGGACGGGGAAGACCGAGAAAGACTTGGCTAAAGATGGTGGAAGAAGAAATGCGGGCAAGGGGGTTAACAAGGAGAGATGCAGAAAATAGGGCAAAATGGAGAAGATTGTTTTGGGGACCCCAAGGCTAACCCCCGCTCTAGCAGGGAAAATGGCCTTAAAATGCATGTTGTTGTTGTTGTGTTTTCAGCCTCCGAAACGCGGTAAAAAGCTTTTTTGAAATATTTTTTCAAATGCTCGAATCTCATTGGTTCTGGTGTTTGGTGACGATTTTCGTTGAAGATAACCAGGGCCCGTGCGGGCCCGGGGAACGAGGTTGGTCTTAAAGTATTTTAATTACAAATGAGAGGTGCATAAGATTGTGAATCAAACAAAGACGGGTGAAACAAACTCCTATTGAACTCTTTTGCAATTTTTGTGCATACTTTCGCATCCGCAAGATGGCGGCCTCCATGGAGCGATTTGGTGCATCAAAGCTTGGAATTCTCAAAGGATCCAGCAAAATCTGGTTTTTCAAAAATAATACGTACGCGTTCATTCAAACACAGGCTTCGCCGGCTATAATTTCCGGTCATGATCTATAATTTCCAGTCATGATCATGACTGTGTAATTTCCGGTTATGATCATGACTGTATAATTTCTGGTTATGATAATGACTGACTGACTAATTTCTTCAGGCCCCCCCACCCCCCACCAAAATAGGTATGTTTTTCTTTGTTTGTTTAAAGTCTTATTATTATGTTAGTATGATTCTACATGCTGCCCTGTCTTCTAGCAACCATTTAAATTGGTTTAAAATACCCTTAGTCTGTGCAGTATACTGTTTATTCTACCAGGTGAGCACCAGGGGTATTGCCCCTAAGTTTAAGTGATGGCTTTCTGGATGGTGTGGGGTGATGTTGGTGCAACTTCCAGTGCCTTCTGTTAATTTCTACACGAATGAGCAGTGTGTCGTTTTGTGCCAAGGTGCTGATGAGTGAGTTATCTCGATGGGATTCCAACGTCCGGCTTCATCACATGGCACCGTTACAGCCAGCCAGCATGCCCTACTGCTCTCGAACATTCCTTATATGCCTCTGAAAGACGCACCGTGGCATTCTCTGCATACCTTGAGATATGCAACAAACCGACAAGTAGTATTTTTTTTTTTTAAGTCAACAAAACTAGCAAGGCGGTATAATTATCACATCCTATGTAATTATTTTACAACAACCTTAATTTACTTTTTCTGCAGTATTCCTTCAACATTCTATGTGGATGGAAACTGAATATTATCGTGAATTTTTTTTCGTTTACATATAAGTCGAGGCTCAAGGAAGAACTGGTACTAGTTCACTGAACGTAGAAGCCTTGCGGTGTTGGCTTAACAGTTAAGATGACTGACTTTAGATCTTAGGGCATTGAGTTTGAGCCCCTGTCATTCCGTTGAAATAACACCAGGTGGGTTGACTCAGCCTGACATCCTCATGGGTCGGCAAAAGGAGTACCAGTTCACTGGTAACAGGGGCACTGCATCAGCGGCAAGGCCGCGCTTCCAGAAAATGATGCAACCAGCAGCCCCAGGCTGCATATGAAACACCAACAAGGCAGAGGGAGGCAGACAAACAATGGGTGTGGAGATAAATGGGGGGCAGGAGAGGATGTGTCGAACTTATGTGTGAATTTCTATTCACCTGTGGTCATACGGTGGTTAGATGTTTGCTGGCAATCCTCCGTCTCAGTTACGCTCAATGAACGTGGCAAAACGGGAGTAAAGGTGGATGTTCCACCGAGATGCAGTCAATGCTCCCCGTAAGCTGTTCGAAGGTCTTGGCCGGTAAACCCGTCATGAAATGTTGATTTTTCAGGAGACGAAAATACGAATTATTTGAGTTGACCAAAGCGGTGATTAAAACAAAATGAATATTCCACTGGCTGGATGGAGGTTATGTTTTCACCCCTGTCTGGCCGTTTGGCCGTTTGTCTGTTTGTGAACAAAATATCTCAAAAAGATGTGGACGGATTCAGACGAAATTTGGCAGTGATGCGTAACGTATGTGACAAGGACGAAATCATTAGATTTTGGTGAAGATCCAGATTCTTATCTGGCTCGTAGAATTTTAAAAGTGATTCTTCACCATTGGGAGATCGGGCCAAAAACGATACATAGCAGGATATCTCAAAAAGTTGTGGACGGATTTGGACAAAACGTGGTGGCCCAGTTGGGTGTCTGACAAGGACGATTCGATTCTATTTTGGTGAAGATCCGGATCCGAATCCAGCTAGTAGTATTTTTAAAGTGATTCTTCACCATTGAGTGATATGGCCAACCAGGCAGAGGTATGCTCTCTACTGAGTGCCGTTCTAGTTCCTTCTGTTGTTGTTGTTGTTGTTGCTGTTTGTAGATGTTGTTGTGGCAACAGAAAATTTAACAGCCAATATAACCTTCACCAGAGCACAATGAAATAAATATACTGGTCTGTAACACTCGTAAATATGTACCTAAAAAGAGGGAAAATCCATTTTCTGTTCATAAACTATTTGTTCACAGTAAAAACCGTTTTGGTGTTTTATTCCAGTATTTTGCTTTACCTAATTTGTTTAAATCATTTTTTGGAGATTGCTTCAGATATTTTAAAAACAATATCATATTTGCTGACATCATACAGTCACGTGAAAAAGTAAGTACACCCCGTGTAAAGTTTTGACTTTTTCAACATATTTCAACATACAGCTATTTGATCTTCATTTCAACAATATTGATAGATAAAGGTGATATAATATAACAAATATCATGAAACATTTACATTTTGTAGTCCATGGTATCTATCTATAATTCCAGTAATCTCTGTGTGTATGTTTGTATGTTTGTATGTTTGTATGTTTGTATGTATGTATGTATGTATGTATGTTTGTCTGTGACCGCTGTTTCTCGACAACTACCGGTCCGATATACTTGAAACTTGCCAGGTATATTGCTGGGGACCCGAGGATGTGCCTTTTCAAGGTTTCATATTAATCGGAGAAGTAGTTACCGAGCTATGTCCAAAAAACGATTCAACCAATCAGAGAGCAGCGAGCTATCACGTGTGCCGAACGTGGCGAACAGACTCTGCCTCGGACGGCACATTTGAGAGCGTATTCATTTATTTCACGTTGGAAAACTATGTTGCCGTTAAACTATGTTTTAAAACTAATTAAAACTAATTTGCGATTCATCGTAACTGCGTTTTGCGACCTTCCGGACAGTGAAGACTGCACTTCCGGCAGCCAATCACAGAACGCGTTGTTGCGGTTGTGAGAGCGAGCCGAGCTGAGCGCGTGCGCCATTACGGTTCGTAATTCGATTTCTTCCGGAGAAAATAATAATTTCTCGATTTCTTATGCGCATTATTTCTCCCAATTCAGTCAGAGCGAAGGGCGGAAGCGAAGAGCGTTGTTTTTTTTGTTTACGGGCGTATGGGCGGGGTAGAGCGTACAGGTAGCGTTTTTTTTTTTTTTTTGGCAAGGAACGGTCACCCACGTACGGGCATGCCCTAGTCTATCTATAATTCCAGTAATCTCTGTGTGTATGTTTGTATGTTTGTATGTTTGTATGTTTGTATGTCTGTGACCGCTGTTTCTCGACAACCACGGGTCCGATATACTTTAAACTTGCCAGGTATATTGCTGGGGACCCGAGGATGTGCCTTTTCAAGGTTTCATATTAATCGGAGAAGTAGTTACCGAGCTATGTCCAAAAAACGATTCAACCAATCAGAGAGCAGCAAGCTATCACGTGTGCCGAACGTGGCGAACAGACTCTGCCTCGGACGGCACATTTGAGAGCGTATTCATTTATTTCACGTTGGAAAACTATGTTGCCGTTAAACTATGTTTTAAAACTAATTAAAACTAATTTGCGATTCATCGTAACTGCGATTTGCGACCTTCCGGACAGTGAAGACTGCACTTCCGGCAGCCAATCACAGAACGCGTTGTTGCGTAGGCGTGGCAGATGTGAGAGCGAGCCGAGCCGAGCGCGTGCGCCATTACGGTTCGTAATTCGATTTCTTCCGGAGAAAATAATAATTTCTCGATTTCTTATGCGCATTATTTCTCCCAATTCAGTCAGAGCGAAGGGCGGAAGCGAAGAGCGTTGTTTTTTTTGTTTACGGGCGTACGGGCGTACGGGCGGGGTAGAGCGTACGGGTAGCGTTTTTTTTTTTTTTTGGCAAGGAACGGGCACCCACGTACGGGCATGCCCTAGTCTATCTATAATTCCAGTAATCTCTGTGTGTGTGTCTGTCTGTCTATGCGACCGCTGTTTCTCGACAACTACCGGTCCGATATACTTGAAACTTGCCAGGTATATTGCTGGGGACCCGAGGATGTGCCTTTTCAAGGTTTGAAATTAATCGGACAAGTGGTTCCCAAGGTATGGTCACCGTACTCGCAAGCCGTTCGCTTTGGCTTTGCGAATGGACCAAACCATTTCATGTAAATAGAGGGGGGGGTTCTGTGGTCGTTACTGCCACGTGGTTTCAAAGTTTTTTTTTTTGTTGTTGTTTGCACGCATGTTTTTTTGCACGCACGTACGGGCAAGCACGTACGTGCGGGCACGCCCTAGTAATTTAAATAAACATAAATGCAAATTTCGCATGTGGAAAAAGTAAGTACACCCCTACATTTATCACTACTTCAAATACCTAAAATTAGAATCATGTGCACCAGCTCAGGTGCAAATGATGAGAACATCGTTAGAGAGGATCTTGGAGGAACCTGTCTTATTTAAACCTCAGACATTTAGTTTGGTTTGCTCTTTGTTTTGAAGTGTGTGGCATCACCATGCCTAGATCAAAAGAGCTCTCTGAGGCCGTCAGAAAGAAGGTTATAGATGCCTACGAGTCTGGGAAGGGATTTAAAAAGATCTCCAAACAATTTGACATCGATCATTCGACTGTCCGGAAGATCATCTACAAGTGGAGAAGATCCAAACAACAGCCAACTTGTTCAGGCCAGGCCGCTCCAGCAAGTTCAGCCGGAGAGCAGACCGCAAGATTCTGAAAGAAGTCTCTAAGAACCCTATAATGTCATCACGGGACCAACAGGTCGCTCTTGCCACTGTTGATGTCAAAGTGCACGAGTCTACCATTAGAAAGAGGCTGCACAAATTTGATCGACATGGGAGGTGTGCCAGGAGGAAACCTTTGCTGTCCAGAAAGAACATCAGGGCAAGACTAAAGTTTGCCAATGAACACCGGGGCAAAGTCCTGCACTTCTGGAACAATGTGCTCTGGACAGATGAGTCAAAGGTAGAGCTATTTGGCCAAAGTACCAGAAGACATGTTTGGCAAAAACCAAGGACAGCATTTGACCACAAGAACCTGATACCAACTGTAAAGCATGGTGGTGGAAATATTATGGTTTGGGGCAGCTTTGCTGCATCAGGGCCTGGGCAGCTCACCATCATAGAATCCACTATGAATTCTTCATTGTACCAGAGGGTGCTTGAGGATAATGTGAGGCCATCTGTCGGAAAGTTGAAGCTCAACCGAAGGTGGACCTTGCAACATGACAATGACCCTAAACATACCAGTAAATCCACCAAGGAATGGATGAAAAGAAAGAAATGGAGAGTTCTGGAATGGCCAAGTCAAAGCCCAGATCTAAATCCCATCGAGATGTTGTGGGGGGATTTGAAACGAGCTATGCATGCAAGAAACCCCTCAAACATCGCACAGCTGAAATAATTCTGCATGGAGGAGTGGGCAAAAAATTCCCCCAGTCGATGTCAGAGACTGGTAGACAGTTATAAGAAATGCCTACTTGAGGTTGTTTCTGCCATAGGGGGCAATACCACCTATTGGAGCCAAGGGTGTACTTACTTTTTCCACATGCGAAATTTGCATTTATGTTTATTTAAATTATACAATGGACTACAAAATTTAAATGTTTCATGATGTTTGTTATATTATATCACCTTTATCTATCAATATTGTTGAAATGAAGATCAAATAGCTGTATGTTGAAATATGTTGAAAAAGTCAAAACTTTACATGGGGTGCACTTACTTTTTCACGTGACTGTATGTGCTGTCAAATATCGTAGAAACCCTAACTGTATATTTCTGTTGAACTATTTAGCTTGGATTGTTTGTTATTGTACACCGCTCCTTTCCTATGCCATCTCCAGGCATTGCAAATCGTCATTGCCGGGCACCGAAGGGGGCTCGGCAGTGACGCACGCTGAAAGAGAGTACTCAGTTTTCACTCTGGTTGCTTGTTTTCTTGGTTTTCTTGTTTTCTTTCTTGGTTGTCCGGGCGATATCTCAGCCATCCTTTGAGCTAGGAAGCTGCAATTTCGGCACAGTAGTGAGCAAGTCCTTTTTCAAAAACGGTATTTTTTTTTTTTGAATAATCAATTGAGGAGTTATTTAATTATTAGCGTTTAATTAAGTACTTATTTAATTAATTAAATTTCATTTCTCTTCTGACCATTAACTCAGGCACCTTTTGAGTTAGGAAGCTGATATTTGGACATGCCAATGACCAGGTGATTTGGCTGCAAAGGCTATTTTTGATTTATTAATTAATCAATTAATCGATTAATTATTTAATTATTCGATTAATGACAATTTTTTTTTTTTTTTTTTAAGTTACAGATTCTGATGAAATGGTGGTGGTTTATGTGTTCTCTGACCGAATTGATTAATAATTTAATTTTTTAATGATTATTATTTATTTATTTTCATTATTAATCATTTATTTATTTTCTTTCTCATTTGGCCAATATCTCAGGCACCTTTTGAGCTCAGAAGCTAATATTTGGACATGAGTGACCAAGTGATGTGGCTATCAAGGATATTTTTGATTTATTGATTAATCAATTAATCAATTAATCGATTAATTATTTAATTATTCGATTAATTACTAAAAAAAAATATATATTCAGTTGCAGATTCTGATGAAATGGTGGTGGTTTATGTGTTCTGTGACCGAATTGATTAATAATTTATTTTTTAATGATTATTATTTATTTATTTTCATTATTAATCATTCATTTATTTTCTTTCTCATTTGGCCAATATCTCAGGCACCTTTTGAGCTGGGAAGCTAATATTTGGACATGACAGTGACCAAGTGATGTGGCTATCAAGGATATTTTTGATTTATTGATTAATCATTTAATCGCTTAATTATTTATTGATTAATTGATTAATTATTTAATTTTTTATTAATGACTTATTTAATTACATTTCTAAAAGATAGGTCTTCGGATGAAGCACTACTGGTTTAGTTATGCTATTAGCCAATTGATTAAGAAAATATTTTGTGATAATATTTTATTGATTTTAATTATACAATTAATCAATCAATTAGCGAACACCTCTCCCTCCCAATGCAGCCTCTATGAGGTGCACTGCGGTATTGCCGGGCGCCGAAGGCGCCCCGGCAATGCCGCGCTGTAGGATATTTCATTATTTGGCATGGGGGCGGTGTACTTTGAATGTATCTGTACTTGTTCTACTTCCTCTTGATATGCACCTTCTTATTTCAGGTCTAAGTACCAAGCTGAACCAAATATGGCTCATTCAGCAGCACCACAGGAAGTTCAAAAAGCCAAAGCACCATCTCAAGAACAGGTGACTTCCATGGAAAGTAGAGAAGACCTGTCAGAGACTGATAAGGAAAGAACAAGTCGTGAGCATCGCCGTGGCAGTCTTAAGCGTCTTGGCCGTCTTGCTTTCTTCCACTACCTGGAGAGAGTGGATCGTTGGCGTGGATTCTGGGAGAAACAGGTGGCAAGACCACGACAGGGCCTCAGTCGATCTTTTTCACACAGGGTGAGTTCAAAACCTTTATGCAAAAGATACAGCTCCGTAATTCTCTCATTTCTATACAAGTCAGCATTTTGAAGTCAAAGCAATATGTGAAACAATAGGTATACCTAAAGTGTAAATCTTGCTGAAACATATTTCAGATTAAGCACCTCAAAGTCAACCAAGCTATTCATGCTGCATCCTGCTGATCACATGGTTTCAAATGCAAGTGTAACTTTCCTTTAAAAAATTTTACGAAGAAAATTAATGACTAATTACTCTGCTTTGATTTATTTTGAAAGTCAGTCTGACATGGTTGAAACATGAAGTATATTTGAAGTAAATTTAATGGGTTTAATGAATTTTGAGTGCTGAAACCAAAAGTATTTCAAAAAGGATGTTGCTTCCTTTGGGAAGTCTCTATTTGATGAATTGATCATCTTCGATCCGTGTGGTCCAGTAAGCCACAAACAGACCCCACTGTCTGTTTTGTGGCCAATCATGGCTGTCATCCATAATTATTGGAGGAAATAAACAATCAGCTCTCACCTAATCATTGCTTCAAGTGGCTAGGATTATAAATAAATTGACTTCTCCCATGCTTTTGTAGCCGAAGAAAGCTGCATGAAGCAACCATGAAAGTATATAAAGCGCCTTCAGAAAGTATTCACACCCATTGACTTTTTCACATTTTGTTGTGTCACAGCCTGAATTTAAAATGGATTAAATTTAAAAAAAATTGTAATCGATCCATGCAAAATACCCCACAATGACAAAGTGAAAACATGAAAACATTTTATTGAAAATTAAATACAGAAATATGGAATTTATACAAGTTTCAGACCCCAAAGTCTAGAAGCTCCTTTGGAAGTGGTAACAGCTTTGAGTCTTCTTGGGTATGTCTGTATGAGCTTTACAAATCTGGATTTGGGGAGTTTCTCCCATTATTCCTTGCAGATTTGCTCAAGCTCTGTCAAGTTGGATGGGGAATGTCAGTGAACAGCAATCTTAAAGCATTTCTACAGATTCTCAATGGGATTGAAGTCTGGGCTTTGGCTGGGCCTCAAGGATTTCCACGTTCTTGTTCTGAAGCCAGTCCAGTGTGGCTTTGGTTGTATTATTGGGGTCATTGTCCTGTTGGAATGAAAATCTTTGCAGTCTAGAAGGTCTTTTTCACTCAGGAGCAGGTTCTCCTCAAGGATTTGCCTGTATTTGGCTCCATTCATGGTTTCCTCGATCCTTACAGGTCTCTCAGTCCCTGCTGCTAAAAAGCATCTCCATAGCATTATACTGCCACCACTATGCTTCACAGTAGGATGGTGTTAGATGGGTGGTGAACTGTGCTCGGTTTATGCCAGACATAGCGCTTTGCATTCAAGCCAAAGAGTTTAATTTTTTGTCTCATCAGACCACAGACTATGTTGTGTCATGCTCTCAGAGTCTTCCACGTGCCTTTTTGCAAAATCTAGGCGTGCTGTTGTGTGCCTTTTTCTCAAGAGTGGCTTCCATCTGGCCACTCTCCCATCGAGCCCAGATTTGTGAAGGGCTGCAGAGACTATTGTCGGCCCGGCGGTTCTCCCATCTCAGTCAATGAACCCTGTAGTTTTGTCAGAGTGTTCATTGGGTTATTGGTCACCTCCATGACCAAGGTCCTTCTTGCCCGGTTGTGCAGTTTGGTTGGATGGCCAGTTCTAGGAAGAGTCTGGGTAGATCCATATCATTTTCAATTTCTAATGATGGAGCTCACTGTGCTGTTGGGAACTTTCAACATTCTATAAATTGTTTTATACCCTTCCCCAAATCTATACCTCCTCACAATTATATCTCGGTGTTCAATGGACAGTTCCTTGGACTTCATTGTAGACTTTCTTCTCTGACATGCACTGTCATCTCTTGGACCTTATATCGAAAGGTGTTTCTTTCTAAATCATGTCAATCAATTGAATTGGCCACAGGTGGACTCTAATCAAGTTGTTGACACCTCAAGGATGATCAATGGAAATTGGATGCACCTAATCTCAATTTGGATTGTCACAGCAAAGGGGTTGAAATATTTATTGACTCAAGATATTTCAGCTTTTCATTTTTAATTGATTTGGAAAACTTTCTGAAACAAAAATTCCACTCTTGCATTATGGGGTATTATGTGGAAATCGGTGACAAAAAACAAATCTCAATTTTAGGGAGGTAATTCGTTTCCAATAGAGTGGGGAATATTTAAGGAGTTTGACAGGAATGTCTTTTGACAGCATAATGGCAGAGACCCGTGGAAATTCCTCGTAATGTAAAATATGACCGTGTCCTCAACCCCTTTCTTCTTCAAGTCCTCATCCCTCTACCCTTCCTCCCAACTCCAAGTATGCATCCCTTCCAACTTCAATTTCCCATCCCTGTGCCCCTCCAAACTCCAAGTGAGCATCCCTCCCCTGCTCCCAACTCCAATTCCTGCCCACCCTCCCAAATCCACATATATCTGAGGATATCCCGAAGACTCAATATCTCACTGGTGGGCTGTCACCGCGTAAGTGATGAGGTCCTTGGGTTTGAGTCCCGGGTTGAGTCAGAATTTTTTCACACCAGCCCCACGCAAGAATTTACTTCCTGTTTATTAAATTTCTCGATGAGTTCATCTCCAATGCACTTCAACATACACTGACATACAAATACGTATAAACACTCACATCCGGGGTCTGCCTTGCAGGTACGTTAGACATCGGCCATTATAAAGCTCGCAGTGTTAGTGTGAGAGATTTCTGAGGATGTCCCGAAGACTCAATAGCTCAGTGGGCTGTCACCTTGTAAGTGATGAGGTCCGTGGGTTTAAGTCCCAGGTTGAGTTCTCAAAAATGCAGTTGCTCCATTGATTGTTCACACATATAAGATTTGTGAATGTGTAATATTGGTTTTAACCTTTGCTTTTGTCTTGAGGTTAAGGTGGCTGGCTTAAGATCTCAGGGTCCTGAGTTCTAGCCCCTGTCAGCCGTTGAATTAACACCAGGTGGGTTGACTCAGCCTGTCATCCTTCTGATGTCGGCAAAAGGAGTATCAGTTTACTGGGAAGAACGAGCCGAGCCATTCGAATATCCTGTGTCGTAACTTTATATGAACTTCTCTAGGGCATTACTTGGTTCCTCCTAAGAACACAAGGGTAGTACAGCATGCACACAATATTTTTAGAACGTGCCTTATTTCCTATCGTCTGGCAAATTCCACAAGCCATGGAATGTCCCTTCTTTTCTATTGTTTTGCAACATGGCACATACCATGTGAAGGGGCCTTTTCTATGCCCCTGGCATTTTCCCCAAGAATGTATATAGACACTGTATATGTATGTATATTGTTATAGATCGCGGTTAGATGTTATAGACCGAGCGGTGGTGTAAGACCGCGACCTAACAAAACTCACCCGATTCACCCAGAACTTTGGCCGTATCGCACCGTAGCTGCTCAATGAGGGAAAAGACAAAAACGACGCAATGCAAGAGGAAAAGGAATTAAAACGAGAAGACGTACAGATGAGTAATGGGGTTTATTATTTACACACACAAGCAAAAAGGAGCAATCAAGTTTATTTACAACACATAAGACGCAGGTGACACAGTGCAAATACTAGCTTATCTACAGGCTTAACTTATCCCATGACAGAACAAACAAAAGACACTGACTCACGCGGGGAATTGCAGGAATCGCAGGATGTGGATGGCTGGAGGGAGAGGGAAGTCCAAGGGGGGTCATGCAGCACGATCGGCGCGTTTAGCAGCCGCCGTTCCTTTTCGGCCCTGCTCCAAACCGCCGCCCAGGCCCCAAGCGGCTGCCGGGTGTCGCTGCTGCTCCCGCCTCCACTTGCCTTGCCAGGCCTTGTCCCACTCGTCTGGTCCAAACCCTCCACTCTTTCTTGGTCCCTCACTCTGACCACCGACTCCTCACCGCAACCAACTCTGTGCAACCAACTCTGACCAACTGTGCAACCAACCCTGACCAACGGTGCAACCAACTCTCTGCGCAACCAACTCTGTGCAACCAACCAACTGTCCAACCACCTCTCCTTTTACTTCCGTGCGCGCCTTTTTATAGCGCCTCCGGTGGTTAAGCCGCCGGCGTTCAGGACACGCCCATCGGGGTGCTCACCTCGGCCCTGGTTGGTCGCGCGACCCTCGGGCTCCGCCCTGGATGACGACGGGCGGGCACGCCCCTCCTCCCCTCTGACGAGGTGGAGACACGCCTTTCTTCCCTGACTCGAGCCTCGTGGTCAATGGCGGTTATTGGAGGGGAGGTAATATTGGCAATCGAGGCTCGGCAATGACGAGAGGGGATGTAATATGGGATGGAGATTTTGGGGATGGGAAGGAAAGGGGATCTATTCTCTTTCACTGGTGCAATGGAGTATTTCAATTAATGGAAGACACAGCCTTACGCTAATACACATAATAAGGATATAACTGTCAAAAGAAAGGATATATCGTGTCCTGCATGTATGTTTTATGGACTAACTACGGAAACGCCCTTTGACCTTTATACAACCACAAACGGAGGGAGGAGGGGTGATATTTTACAACAACCTTTTACAACAACATTTTACCACAACAACAAAATAAAAAAACATTCTCATATCCACAACAATATATATATATATATATATATATATAATCGTTAGATTAAATAAGACGCGGACGTAGCTTCAGGACGTCGATCTTTAATTGTCGACCAAGCTTTCGACCAACAAAGGTCTTCTTCTGAGTCTACAAAAACAGCAGGCATGTATATCAGTCAAGCGTGTATGGTGATATCTGTGTGAGATGTGTGACGTGTGTAGAAAATGCATACAGAAGGAAGAGCCACGCCAAAGCTCACTCACCAGCCCCAAGTTCAACGGAAGTGACCGTTTCCGTTACGGTCACTTCCGTTAGAGTGCACGTGCATATACAAATATAGAGATATACATACATAAACACACAAGCATATATTCATATCCCATTTATATTCATATAATATATTTATATATTTATATAAATGACATATAAAGGTAGAATGAATGAATGAATGAATGATGAATGAATGAATGAATGAATGGGTTACGGTTAACAATTTGATTGGGTTGATGTGGGAACATGTTTTAGTCATCAAAATTTATGCCATGAGGGACTTTTGTCCGAAGTTTGTGTATCCAAAAGGACTCACGTTTCAGAATCGTGGTGTGTAATCGATTTGTGATTGATTCAATGGCAGAGATCTGAATGTCATTTATAGAGTGATCCGGTTGATTAAAGTGTATCGTGTAAGGTAGAGATTTGCCCTGACTGGTGTGGAAGTTATTGATTTCTGACCGGGTGTTATTAAATCGTGTGTAGAGTGTATTTTCAGTTTTTCCAACATATTGTTTGGTGCACTTTTGGCAAGTGATTAGGTATATGACCCATGTAGATTTGCAGTTCATATAGGAGGTGATGGGGAATTTTTGTCCAGTGCTAGAACTACAGAATTTGTTTCCTTCTAGTAAATGTTTGTGAATAATGCATTTGTTTGCTGTGCATTTATAGAAGCCAGGGATCCTAGTTTCTTTGTTGTGGGGCTGTGGGTGCTTTGCTTTTACCAAGAGGTCCCTGAGTGTCCGACCATGTCGAAATGATGTTAGTGGAGGTTGAGGAAATGTGGTGCCGAGTGTTTCTGATTGATGGAGGAGAGGAAGGGCCTTATTCAGAATACTTGGCAATTGGGATGAGGTAGCCTAACCACCTACCCAATGCCACCTACTCAAGACCTTATGCGCCTATTAGAACTGACACTCAAACTGAATAATTTCCAATTCAACGGACGACATTACATTCAAACTCAAGGTACCGCTATGGGTACCCCTGTTGCACCATCGTACGCTAACATCTTCATGGGAATGATAGAGGCCAAGATCAATGCACAACCTCATCACGGAATCTTGGAAAAATCCTGGGTACGTTATATTGATGACATCCAGTTCATCTGGTCAAAATCCCCCCGTAGTCTCGCACAATTCCAAAATGAATTAAATTTGATTCATCCGACCATCAAGTTCACATTCGACAGCTCACAGTCCGAAGTTCACTTTCTAGACACATCACTCACGCTTCAAAATAACAGACTCGAAACAGAACTATACACCAAACCAACAGACACTCACTCTTACCTTCTCCCTTCTTCATCTCATCCTAAACATACAATTGCAAGCATACCATACAGTCAAGCACTCAGAGTAAGACGCATTTGCTCAACAAAAATGGCAGAAGAAACTTCTCTCTGCCAATTAGAAACACACTTCATTGCAAGAAACTATGACCCTCACTCTGTGCAAGAAGCAATAACCCGAGCAAAACACATACCGAGAGCAGACCTTCTGACTTACAAACCCAAACCTGCAACTAACCGTGTCCCACTGGTAACCACCTACTCTGCTACCTCATCCCAATTGCCAAGTATTCTGAATAAGGCCCTTCCTCTCCTCCATCAATCAGAAACACTCGGCACCACATTTCCTCAACCTCCACTAACATCATTTCGACGTGGTCGGACACTCAGGGACCTCTTGGTAAAAGCAAAGCACCCACAGCCCCACAACAAAGAAACTAGGATCCCTGGCTTCTATAAATGCACAGCAAACAAATGCATTATTCACAAACATTTACTAGAAGGAAACAAATTCTGTAGTTCTAGCACTGGACAAAAATTCCCCATCACCTCCTATATGAACTGCAAATCTACATGGGTCATATACCTAATCACTTGCCAAAAGTGCACCAAACAATATGTTGGAAAAACTGAAAATACACTCTACACACGATTTAATAACACCCGGTCAGAAATCAATAACTTCCACACCAGTCAGGGCAAATCTCTACCTTACACGATACACTTTAATCAACCGGATCACTCTATAAATGACATTCAGATCTCTGCCATTGAATCAATCACAAATCGATCACACACCACGATTCTGAAACGTGAGTCCTTTTGGATACACAAACTTCGGACAAAAGTCCCTCATGGCATAAATTTTGATGACTAAAACATGTTCCCACATCAACCCAATCAAATTGTTAACCGTAACCCATTCATTCATTCATTCATTCATCATTCATTCATTCATTCATTCTACCTTTATATGTCATTTATATAAATATATAAATATATTATATGAATATAAATGGGATATGAATATATGCTTGTGTGTTTATGTATGTATATCTCTATATTTGTATATGCACATGCACTCTAACGGAAGTGACCGTAACGGAAACGGTCACTTCCGTTGAACTTGGGGCTGGTGAGTGAGCTTTGGCGTGGCTCTTCCTTCTGTATGCATTTTCTACACACGTCACACATCTCACACAGATATCACCATACACGCTTGACTGATATACATGCCTGCTGTTTTTGTAGACTCAGAAGAAGACCTTTGTTGGTCGAAAGCTTGGTCGACAATTAAAGATCGACGTCCTGAAGCTACGTCCGCGTCTTATTTAATCTAACGATTATATATTCAATACAAATGAGACGCCCTGCTCGTACTTTGGAGTTTCTACTATTTCTTAGTTATATATATATATATATATATATATATATATATATATATATATATATATATATATATATATATATATGTATATATATATATATATATATATATATATATATATATATATACAGTGGAACCTTGACTTACGAGTTTAATTCGTTCTGTGACCGAGCTCGTAACTCAAATTGCTCGTATCTCAAATCAAATTTCCCCATTGAAATGCATTGAAATGCTATTAATCCGTTCCAGCCCGCCAAAAACCACACCATTTTTTTTTTAAATATACAGTATATATAAAAATATCTCGCGCTTTATATTTCACCTGTATGCAGCATACAAGTTGGCAGGATGGCCTGGACTGGAGGTACGCACACTTGACTCTAAAGTCTAAACTGTCCAGCCTGGGTTTGAATCCCGACCCAGCTATAACCTGTCATGGGTGAATCACAGGCAGGGTGATTCATCAATGTGTGTACCGCTAAACTGGGCGCCCCGTTTGCGTCCCATTAGTTGTTGGATGTTAAGGATCTCACCGTGTTTTCCACAAAGAGAAGGCGAGCTATCGCTGGCACTCTGAACAAGTTGTGGCCTGGCATGGCATGAACATGAAAACATGAACATGAAATTTTCCAAAATAACCAAAATGCGAAAACAAAAATGCAGCGCTATACGACAGAGATACTGTACGTGCACGGCAAGATAACCACGTGACCGGAACCCACCTGGCGGCGTAAACTCAAAATAACCGAAATGCGAAAACTAAAATGCAGCGCTATACGACAGAGATACTGTACGTGCACGGCAAGATAACCACGTGACCGGAACCCACCTGGCGGCGTAAACTCAAAATAACCGAAATGCGAAAACTAAAATGCAGCGCTATACGACAGAGATACTGTACTTGAACGGCAAGATAACCACGTGACCGGGTGGCGAAAGCTCGTAACTCGGATCTCGGCTCGCATCTCAAAGCAATAAACCGCCCGAGCGACGGCTCGTATCTCGAAAAACTCGTAAGTTGGGGCACTCGTAAGTCAAGGTTCCACTGTATATATATATATATATATATATATATATATATATATATATATATATATATATATATATATATATATATATATATATATATATAGATATATATATATATATATACAGTCACGTGAAAAAGTAAGTAAACCGCATGTAAAGTTTTGACTTTTTCAACATATTTCAACATACAGATATTTGATCTTCATTTCAACAATATTGAGAGATAAAGGTGATATAATATAACAAATATCATGAAACATTTACATTTTGTAGTCCATTGTATAATTTAAATAATCAAATGCAAATTTCGAATGTGGAAAAAGTAAGTACCGTAAATTTCGGACCATTGAGCGCATCGTTATATAAGCCGCATCCCCTAAATTTTAAAAAAAATCTGGAATTTAAACACACAAGCTGCACTGGTTTATAAGCCACAAATGTTGCACAAAAAAACCAAGCACAAAAACGTCCGAAAATTAACCACAAAAAGTGAGAAACTCGATAATTCGATCGCCTTCAATTTGAAAGCTGCATCGTAAGCATTGCGTCGTGTTTTCGGCATGATGGAAGTTGTCTGCGCAAGGGCGATTACTGGTAACTGAATGTTTCGTGTGTGTAAAGGCCGTGTGTAAATTTGGAGGAAAAAAAACCGTAAACAGTTATCACTAGCACACTTTTACAGTGAGTTTTGAATTCACGAAGAGTCAAAACCAGTTTTGAAACCTAATGTGAATCTAAACATAGACTGGAGACTGACGACAACAACTTAATTTGGCCTGAACGCGTCATCAGGAAAACCCGCAACATCGGAAAATTCCATAAACAAGCCGCATCATTATTTTAGCCGCAGAGGTCGAAGTTGAGGGAAAAAGTTGCGGCTAATAGTCCGAATTTTACGGTACACCCTTGGCTCTAACAGGTGGTATTGCCCCCTTTGGCAGAAACAACCTCAAGTAGGCATTTCTTATAACTGTCTACCAGTCTCTGACATCGACTGGGAGAAATTTTTGCCCACTCCTCCATGCAGAATTCTTTCAGCTGTGCGATATTTGAGGGGTTTCTTGCATGCACAGCTCGTTTCAAATCCCCCCACAACATCTCGATGGGATTTAGATCTGGGCTTTGACTTGGCCATTCCAGAACCCTCCATTTCTTTCTTTTCAGCCATTCCTTGGTGGATTTACTGGTATGTTTAGGGTAATTGTCATGTTGCAAGGTCCACCTTCGGTTGAGCTTCAACTTTCCGACAGGTGGCCTCACATTATCCTCAAGCCCCCTCTGGTACAATGAAGAATTCATAGTGGATTCTATTATGGTGAGCTGCCGAGGCCCTGATGCAGCAAAGCTGCCCCAAACCATAATATTTCCACCACCATGCTTTACAGTTGGTATCAGGTTGTTGTGGTCAAATGCTGTCTTTGGTTTTCACCAAACATGTCTTCTGGTACTGTGGCCAAATAGCTCCACCTTTGACTCGTCTGTCCAGAGCACATTGTTCCAGAAGTGCTGGTCTTTGCCCAGGAGTTCATTGGCAAACTTTAGTCTTTTAGTCTGGACAGCAATGGTTTCCTCCTGGCACACCTTTGCCCAGGAACACGCTCTGTCGCTACGCTCTGTCGCTCCATTCCTCATCCCTCAGTTCGGCAGTCTGCAGCCTCCTCACTCTCTGCAGACCTGGACAAAATCACAGACTGGGCAAACAAATGGAACTTGTCTTTCAATCCTGATAAATCTCACACTCTTACGATGTCTCTCCGAAAAGACTGACTGGAAAACCCTCCCATCCACTTTCTGAATAATCCTCTCCAAGAAGTTCTGTCACTCAAGCTTTTGGGTCTCACTATTTGCCATGATCTTTCCTGGGAAAACCACATTTCAAATCTGGCCTCCAAAGCCAGTTGCCGACTGGGCATCCTCCGTCGTGCGAAGTCCTTCCTTGGCACACCTGAGCTCCTCACCACATACAAGGCTTTCATCCGCAGCTCTATGGAATACTGCTCTCCCCTCTGGTCTGGTGCTCCTGCCTCACACCTAGCCCGTCTTCACACTGTTGAAACCAAAGCGTTCAGAATCATTGGAATCTCCTGCGATGAAGCTAACTCCAAGGGCCTTTCACTCACTCACCGCAGGCAGGTTGGTGGTCTTTCTGTCTTCTACCGACTCATCTCCGGCCTTGCTCCCCCAGCTCTCTCTGTGCTTTGTCCCCCAAATATTCCTACAGGTCGCACAAGATCTGCCTGCAACCCTCTTATGGTTAAACTGCCAAAATCAAGACTTTCTGCTCACCTTCACTCCTTCATTCCTCTTTTCTCCCGCCTCTGGAACAAACTCCCTCACTCTCTTCAATCCCACTGCACCCTCCAGGTCTTTAAAACAGCTGTTCACCACCATCTCTTATCCTCCCCCATCCAAAACCTTGATCTTTTCTACCCCCGCTAATTTCGGTCCCCTTGTTTTTTATACCTCTCCCCCCGCCCTCCCCCTCCCACGCCTCCTGCCCCCAAGTCCTCTCTCTCCCACACTTCTCCCTGCTCTCAAATGTTGTGGTTGTGTGCTTCCCCTACTCTCCCCATCTTGTCTTCCGCTCCCTCTTTTTGTGTGTTTTGTTTGTCTGGTTGATTTGTTTGTGAAATAAATGTTAGCTCTTTCACGAGCCTCGATTCAATATTTAAAAAAACCAAAAAAAACACCTCCCATGTAGATCAAATTCGTGCAGCCTCTTTCTAATGGTAGACTCGTTCACTTTGACATCAACAGTGGCAAGAGGTACCTGTAGGTCCCATGATGACATTCTGGGGTTCTTAGAGACTTATTTCACCATCTTGCGGTCTGCTCTCGGGCTGAACTTGCTGGAGCGGCCTGGCCTGAACAAGTTGGCAGTTGTTTGGAATCTTCTCCACTTGTAGATGATCTTCCGGACAGTCGAATGATTGATTTCAAATTGTTTGGAGATCTTTTTAAATCCCTTCCTAGACTCGTAGGCATCTATAACCTTCCTTCTGAAGGCCTCAGCGAGCTCTTTTGATCTAGGCTTGGTGACGCCGCACACTTCAACAACAAAGAGCAAACCAAACTAAATGTCTGAGGTTTAAATAAGACAGGTTCCTCCAAGATCCTCTCTAACGATGTTCTAATCTCTTCCACCTGAGCTGGTGCACCTGATTCTAATTTTAGGTATTTGAAGGAGTGATAAATGTAGGGGTGTACTTACTTTTTCCACATGCGAAATTTGCATTTATGTTTATTTAAATTATACAATGGACTACAAAATGTAAATGTTTCATGATATTTGTTACATTATATCACCTTTATCTGTCAATATTGTTGAAATGAAGATCAAATAGCTGTATGTTGAAATATGTTGAAAAAGTCAAAACTTTACATGGGGTGTACTTACTTTTTCACGTGACTATCTGTGCAGCGTCTGTCCTGTCCTGTCCTGTGTTGTGTTGTGCTGTGTTGTTGAGTTGTCACTGCACTACTTTCTAAAACTTTTGTGGAATCGTACCAAACTTCAGGTATGCACATATCTCTCCCGTCGGTATGTCGGAAGGGTATTTTTTCAGAAAAATTTTCCAACTTTTTTTTTTTTTTGGGGTGGGATTTTTTTCAGGGAATTTTTTTTAATTAACTTAAGTTTTCAACTTCAATTGTTTATAAAATGTGATATCACGTATATTACAAATACATTTGTGCAAAATAATTGTTTGAATTATGATTGGTTTAAACCATGACAAAACGGCAACTCGGGTACAGTCATTTATCTATACTAGGGCATGCCCGTACGTGGGTGCCCGTTCCTTGCCAAAAAAAAAAAAAAAAACGCTACCCGTACGCTCTACCCCGCCCGTATGCCCGTACGCCCGTAAACAAAAAAAACAACGCTCTTCGCTTCCGCCCTTCGCTCTGACTGAATTGGGAGAAATAATGCGCATAAGAAATCGAGAAATTATTATTTTCTCCGGAAGAAATCGAATTACGAACCATAATGGCGCACGCGCTCGGCTCGGCTCGCTCTCACATCGGCCACGCCTACGCAACAACGCGTTCTGTGATTGGCTGCCGGAAGTGCAGTCTTCACTGTCCGGAAGGTCGCATATCGCAGTTACGATGAATCGCAAATTAGTTTTAATTAGTTTTAAAACATAGTTTAACGCCAACATAGTTTGCCAACGTGAAATAAATGAATACGCTCTCAAATGTGCCGTCCGAGGCAGAGTCTGTTCGGCACGTTCGGCACACGTGATAGCTCGCTGCTCTCTGATTGGTTGAATCGTTTTTTGGACATAGCTCGGTAACTACTTGTCCGATTAATATGAAACCTTGAAAAGGCACATCCTCGGGTCCCCAGCAATATACCTGGCAAGTTTCAAGTATATCGGACCCGTGGTTGTCGAGAAACAGCGGTCACAGACATACAAACATACAAACATACAAACATACAAACATACAAACATACACACAGAGATTACTGGAATTATAGATAGATATCTACACATCTGGGCAGAGTCTGTGTTGTCACTTAACGACTCCCTCAAACTTGTGTTTCCGTGGTTGTGAAGTGTTTTTAATAACGTTGTGGTGGTTTTGAATCACGTGGTGGTGAGGTATTTTGAATCACGTGGTGGTGATGTGTTTTGAATTATGTGGTGGTGAGGTATTAATAATTATGTGGTGGTGAGGTGTTTTTAAGTACGTGGTGGTGAGGTGTTTTTAATTATGTGGTGGTGAGGTGTTTTGAATTACTTGGTGATGAGGTGTTTTGAATTACGTGGTGGTGAGGTGTTTTTAATTTCGTGGTGGTGAGATGTTTTTATTATGTGTTTAATGGCTGTGAGGTGTTTTCAATTTCGTGGTGGTGAGGTGTTTTTAATTTCGTGGTGGTGAGGTGTTTTCAATTTCGTGGTGGTGAGGTGTTTTTAATTTTGTGTTGGTGAGGTGTTTTTATTACGTGTTTTATGGCTGTGAGGTGTTTTGAATTACGTGTTTGTTAGGCATTTTAAATTATGTGTGGTGAGGTGTAATCGTCCCAAACTTCCAGTCTGCACCTACCCCTCCCCTATGCATGTGCTGAGGGGTTCTTTCTTGGAAAAAAAAACATTCAACCTAAATCTTCAACCTAAATTGCTTATAAGAATGTAATATCACAAACACAACAAATACATTTGTGCAAAATAATTGTTTGTGTTATGATTGGTGTAAATCATGACAACACAGCAACTCAGGTACAGTCATTATCCTCAGCTAAAATAAGCCCGTTCCTCAGTAACGACGCTTGGTGAGGGAATCGAGCCAAGCTAGTATATATATATATATATATATATATATATATATATATATATATATATATATATATATATATATATATATATCTGTATATATATATATATCTGTATATATATATATATATATGTATATATATATATATATATATATATATATATATATATATATATATATATATATATATATATATATATATATATATATATATATATATATATATATTATATATATAATCGTTAGATTAAATAAGACGTGGACGTAGCTTCAGGACGTCGATCTTTAATTGTCGACAAGCTTTCGACCAACAAAGGTCTTCTTCTGAGTCAGCCCCAAGTTCAACGGAAGACTTATTTAATCTAACGATTATATATTCAATGCAAATGAGACGCCCTGCTCGTACTTTGGAGTTTCTACTATTTCTTACAGTTATATATATATATATATATATATATATATATATATATATATATATATATATATATATAATATATGTATGTATATTGTTGTGGTTTTAGAACCCTCACTTGTAAATAATTCTTGTAAATATTCCATCATTTAAAACGTTAAAGGTTGCACCCTTAATTAGTCCATATCCAACACGTCGGCCACCATAGGAACTTTAGTTATTTCCTTATTATGTGTCAGATAAGGCCGTGTTCCCAATAGTTGAATCTACGTTGCATCAATTAAATAAGAGTAGGCCCTTCCGTTCATTTTGCAGCGGCTCTCTCCAAGCTACGCCATAATGCGCCCCTACAGTCGGGGCTTGTCTCCTCCCCAAATTGTCACGTGGTTTGATTTGCAGCGATCGCTGCATTGAGCCTTCGTCACCTTAGCGCTTGCTCCAAATGCCATTGACCATGCGGTCTCAGGCCGAGGAAAAAGGGGGCGGGACACAAGAACGAGGTGTGGCCACGTCAACTCACCATCAAGGGCAGAGGCGGTGAGCCCTCGCCAACAAACCAGGGCTGAGGTGAGCTCACTGATGGGCATGGTTTGATGAAGCGCGCATTGATCTGTGAGCGCATTATATAAGCGCACGCGCCAAGCCCTTTGAAGTACTGCGCCACGGACTGCTTAGTGTAAAGGATTGCATGGAGAGAGCTCGATTACCATGAACTTGGGGACTTGAGGAACTGCGTGAGGGAGCTCGTTTGATACGAACTGCCTTTGATAAGAACATTGATCGGGAGAGAGAGAGCGTTGGCATGAAATACGTATTACGTACGCCGCATCCCAGTTCCCCCGATATCTGTAAGGTCCGCTCGCGGTCAACGACAACTACGCGCTGCCGGCCCGCTTCCATCACCACCACGGCACGAGTCGGGACCGGAGTCGACCTACCTGGAACCATCTACCTGGACCTTCCCCCCTACCAGCTACCATCCCGTGTGAGTGTGTATGTTCGTCTGAGGTCGTTCAGTTAAGACTGCATAGGTAAGCCTGCCCGGTGTCCTGCTTCTTCTTCTTCCTCCTGTATATTCCTTTCGTTTCCTCTTCTTTTGCTTGTAAATAATTAATAAACACACTCTTTGTTCTTCCTATTTTCTGGGTTTCCTCTTATTCGATCGCTTTCATCTTTTCTCAATTGAGTACCTGTGGCACGATTTGGAAACTGCTCAGAATCGGGTTTAGTCATTTGTTAATGGCTCGGACCGCGGATTGCTAACCGCTCGGCATTTTCCATCACGTCCGTAGTTCGAGCAGGAGTTATTTCCCTGCTTTACGGTCGGGTTAGTAAGTAGGTATTTGGGAATTCATTGACCAATGACACTAGCTAATACCGACCGGAAGAAGCGTTATAACTTCTAAGGACTCGGGTCGGTTAGTCACGGACAAGGGGATTAACCCCCCCTTGATAAGGGGAGAGCCGACCCCAGAATCTGTAACGATATAGATATATATATATATATATATATATATATATATATGTGTGTTTATATATTGTTATGGATATAAGGATTGTGTTTTTTTATTGTGTTTTTTATTATTAGTGCTTTATTCTGGACCCTCCTTACTCCAGTTATGTATAAAGGTCAAAGGGCGTCCCATAATTAGGTCATAAACAATCACGTCAGCCAATCATAGATTTCCCCCTTGTTGATAGTTATATCTTTATTATGTGTATTAGGGCAAGGCCTTGTCTTCCATTAAGATGACACTCCATTGCACCAAGTGAAACAAGATAGATCCCCTTTCATTCCCATTCCCAAAATCTCCATTTCCAGCTACATCCCTCCAAGTCTCCATTGCCAACCGCACTGGGCAGTTTGCCAGGTTTGTTACAGCGGTGGGTTGCTGATTTCGCCCCAAAGCCGCCATTAAGCATGTGCTCAGCTCGGGGAAGAAGGGCGTGCCCGCCCATGGTCATCAAGGGCGGAGCCAGAGGGCCGTGCCGACCAATCAGGGCCGAGGCGAGCTGACAGATGGGCGTGTCCTAAAGGCCGGCGGCTTGATCGCCTGAGGCGCTATAAAAGCGCGCGCGCAAGAAGCAAGGACGTCGTTGTTGAGTTGAGTGGTTGGACCAGATGAGCTTTGACAAGACGAGAGAGACGAGTCCTAAAAAGAGCACGCGACGTCCACCCAGCTGCAGCAGCAGCAGCAGCCACAGCAGCAACAACAGCCGCCTGGGGCCTGGACTGCAGTTTTGAGCAGGGCCGCGAAGGAACGGCGGCTGCGAAACGCGCCGATCGTGCTGCAGGACCCGTTGGACCTTCCTCTCCCTCCAGCCATCCACCTCCTGCCTTTCCCATCCTTTTGTGTATGTGAGTTTGTTCTGTGTGTCTTGTCCCCTGGGTTAATTAAGACTGTAGGTAAGCTAGCGTTGCACTGTCTCTGAATTCATCTGTAAATTATTTTCTTATCTTTCCTTCTTCCTTGGTTACTTTTGGTTGTAAATAGTAAATAAATTATATTCGTATTCCTTACCCTTTGTCTTTCTTCTTCTTCACATCCTTCGCTTTAGTCTT